>NC_143044.1:59835000-59857500 GCF_057628025.1 Oncorhynchus mykiss | reverse complement strand
CCTGACTTCTCTACTGTGTTTCTCCTGATGTTCTTCTCTACTGTGTTTCTCCTGACTTCTCTACTGTGTTTCTCCTGACTTCCTTTTCTCTCTACTGTGTTTCTCCTGACTTCCTTCTCTACTGTGTTTCTCCTGACGTTCTTCTCTACTGTGTTTCTCCTGACTTCCTTCTCTACTGTGTTTCTCCTGACTTCTCTACTGTGTTTCTCCTGACTTCCTTCTCTCTCTACTGTGTTTCTCCTGACGTTCTTCTCTACTGTGTTTCTCCTGACTTCTCTACTGTGTTTCTCCTGACTTCCTTCTCTACTGTGTTTCTCCTGACTTCCTTCTCTACTGTGTTTCTCCTGATGTTCTTCTCTACTGTGTTTCTCCTGACTTCTCTACTGTGTTTCTCCTGACTTCCTTCTCTACTGTGTTTCTCCTGACGTTCTTCTCTACTGTGTTTCTCCTGATGTTCTTCTCTACTGTGTTTCTCCTGATGTTCTTCTCTACTGTGTTTCTCCTGACTTCTCTACTGTGTTTCTCCTGACTTCTCTCTCTGTGTTTCTCCTGACTTCTCTACTGTGTTTCTCCTGACTTCTCTCTCTACTGTGTTTCTCCTGACTTCTCTACTGTGTTTCTCCTGACTTCCTTCTCTACTGTGTTTCTCCTGACTTCTCTACTGTGTTTCTCCTGATGTTCTTCTCTACTGTGTTTCTCCTGATGTTCTTCTCTACTGTGTTTCTCCTGACTTCTCTACTGTGTTTCTCCTGACTTCCTTCTCTCTCTACTGTGTTTCTCCTGACGTTCTTCTCTCTCTACTGTGTTTCTCCTGACTTCCTTCTCTACTGTGTTTCTCCTGACTTCTCTACTGTGTTTCTCCTGACGTTCTTCTCTCTCTACTGTGTTTCTCCTGACTTCCTTCTCTACTGTGTTTCTCCTGACGTTCTTCTCTACTGTGTTTCTCCTGACTTCTCTACTGTGTTTCTCCTGATGTTCTTCTCTACTGTGTTTCTCCTGACTTCTCTACTGTGTTTCTCCTGACTGACTTCTCTACTGTGTTTCTCCTGACTTCCTTCTCTCTCTACTGTGTTTCTCCTGACGTTCTTCTCTCTCTACTGTGTTTCTCCTGACTTCCTTCTCTACTGTGTTTCTCCTGACTTCTCTACTGTGTTTCTCCTGACGTTCTTCTCTCTCTACTGTGTTTCTCCTGACTTCCTTCTCTACTGTGTTTCTCCTGACGTTCTTCTCTACTGTGTTTCTCCTGACTTCTCTACTGTGTTTCTCCTGATGTTCTTCTCTACTGTGTTTCTCCTGACTTCTCTACTGTGTTTCTCCTGACTTCCTTCTCTACTGTGTTTCTCCTGACTTCCTTCTCTACTGTGTTTCTCCTGACGTTCTTCTCTCTCTACTAGGGTCTGAGGTGGGGTCTGGGGTAGGAGGTAGGGTCTGCGGTGAGGTGGGGTCTGGGGTAGGAGGTAGGGTCTGCGGTGAGGTGGGGTCTGGGGTAGGAGGTAGGGTCTGAGGTGGGGTGTGAGGTGGGGTCTGGGGTTTTACACACCCTCCCCCCTCCCCCCTACTACACACCCTCCCCCCTCCCCCCTATTACACACCCTCCGTGCTCCCCCCTACTACACACCCTCCGTCCTCCCCCCTACTACACACCCTCCGTTCTCCCCCCTGTTACACACCCTCCCCCCTACTACACACCCTCCCACCTCCCCCCTATTACACACCCTCCATCCTCCCCCCTACTACACACCCTCCGTCCTCCCCCCTATTACACACCCTCCATCCTCCCCCCTACTACACACCCTCCCACCTCCCCCCTATTACACACCCTCCGTCCTCCCCCCTATAACACACCCTCCATCCTCCCCCCTACTACACACCCTCCCACCTCCCCCCTATTACACACCCTCCATCCTCCCCCCTGTTACACACCCTCCGTCCTCCCCCCTATTACACACCCTCCGTCCTCCCCCCTATTACACACCCTCCCATCCTCCCCCCTATTACACACACACCCTCCATCCTCCCCCCTACTACACACCCTCCGTCCTCCCCCCTATTACACACCCTCCATCCTCCCCCCTACTACACACCCTCCCACCTCCCCCCTATTACACACCCTCCCCCCTCCCCCCTAGTACACACCCTCCATCCTCCCCCCTACTACACACCCTCCCACCTCCCCCCTATTACACACCCTCCATCCTCCCCCCTATTACACACCCTCCGTCCTCCCCCTATTACACACCCTCCGTCCTCCCCCTATTACACACCCTCCGTCCTCCCCCTATTACACACCCTCCATCCTCCCCCCTATTACACACCCTCCCCCCTATTACACACCCTCCGTCCTCCCCCTATTACACACCCTCCATCCTCCCCCCTATTACACACCCTCCCCCCTATTACACACCCTCCATCCTCCCCCCTATTACACACCCTCCCCCCTCCCCCCTACTACACACCCTCCGTCCTCCCCCCTATTACACACCCTCCCCCCATTACACACCCTCCATCCTCCCCCCTATTACACACCCTCCGTCCTCCCCCCTATTACACACCCTCCCCCCTATTACACACCCTCCGTCCTCCCCCCTATTACACACCCTCCGTCCTCCCCCCTATTACACACCCTCCGTCCTCCCCCCTATTACACACCCTCCGTCCTCCCCCCTATTACACACCCTCCCCCCTATTACACACCCTCCGTCCTCCCCCCTATTACACACTCTCCGTCCTCCCCCCTATTACACACCCTCCCCCCTATTACACACCCTCCCCCCTATTACACACCCTCCGTCCTCCCCCTATTACACACCCTCCGTCCTCCCCCCTATTACACACCCTCCGTCCTCCCCCTATTACACACCCTCCGTCCTCCCCCCTGTTACACACCCTCCGTCCTCCCCCCTGTTACACACCCTCCGTCCTCCCCCCTATTACACACCCTCCATCCTCCCCCCTGTTACACACCCTCCATCCTCCCCCCTGTTACACACCCTCCATCCTCCCCCCTGTTACACACCCTCCGTCCTCCCCCCTGTTACACACCCTCCGTCCTCCCCCCTAATACACACCCTCCGTCCTCCCCCCTGTTACACACCCTCCGTCCTCCCCCCTACTACACACCCTCCCCCCTCCCCCCTATTACACACCCTCCGAAGTGTTACTAGTGATTTCCTCTTCCTCATCTCAGTTTAAATATCTTTAATGTGCTTCCCTATGGACAGCCATCCAGCTTCCCGGATATCCCAGAGTCCCCAGCCCGTTTCCATCTGAGATGAAACTCTCCTTTTAATTAAGCTAGAGTTATGTGTCCGCCAGCCCTGGGAGCCAACGGCGTTGGTGAGGAGAAGTGGCTGTGGTCTCTTCTCTTCCCAGGGGGTTGGCACTGCAGTTGTGGGACTTTGTCACAGGCAGGAGGACAGCTTGAGAAATAGGGAGATGAAATGACCTGAGAGAGATATCGTCTGCAGTGCCTCCTCTCTAAACTTGTAGTGGTCAGATAAACCGAGGGAAGAGCCTTGTGGAGCCTCTCCTCCTCTCCTCTCGTCTCGTCTCCTCTCCTCTCCTCATCCACCTCACTCAATTCAATTCAAGGGCTTTATTGGCATGGGAAACATGTGTTAACATTGCCAAAGCAAGTGAGGTAGATAATATACAAATGTGAAATAAACAATACAAATTAACAGTAAACATTACACATGCAGAAGTTTCAAAACAAAGACATTACAAATGTCATATTATATGTGTGTATATATATATATATACATACATACATACATACATACATACATACATACATACATACATACATACATACATACATACATACATACATACATACCGTGTTGTAACAATGTACAAATGGTTAAAGAACAAAAGGGAAAATAAATAAACATAAATATGGGTTGTATTGACAATGATCACGTTGGCTGCTTGATGATTTATTCTCACCTCCTGTCATTTGTCTTGCTGATCGTTGCTGAGTGTTGGCGCTGCAGGTTGGCGCTGCAGGTGTACAGATTTGTAACTCCTGGTGAGGCCTGTTTTAAATAAGACCAGAAGACTGAACCCTGATAGGTGGATACCCAGAAGACTGAAGGGGGGAGGGAGGAGGAGGAACCGGGAGAGGAGGAGGAACCGGGAGAGGAGGAGGAACCGAGAGAGGAGGAGGAACCGAGAGAGGAGGAGGAACCGGGAGAGGAGGAGGGAGGAGTTATTAGGATTTTTAAAATTAATACATTTTTTATTTAACCTTTATTTAACTAGGCAAGTCTGTTAATAACACATTCTTATTTACAATGATGGCCTAGGAACAGTGGGGTTAACTGACGTGTTCAGGGGGCAGAACGACAGATTTTGACCTTGTCAGTTCAGGGATTCGATCTAGCAGTCTTTCGGGTTACTGGCCCAACGCTCTAACCACTAGGCTACATGCTGGTTACTGGCCCAACACTCTAACCACTAGGCTACATGCTGGTTACTGGCCCAACACTCTAACCACTATGCTACCTGCTGGTTACTGGCCCAACACTCTAACCACTATGCTACCTGCTGGTTACTGGCCCAACACTCTAACCACTAGGCTACCTGCTGGTTACTGGCCCAACACTCTAACCACTAGGCTACATGCTGGTTACTGGCCCAACACTCTAACCACTAGGCTACATGCTGGTTACTGGCCCAACACTCTAACCACTAGGCTACCTGCTGGTTACTGGCCCAACACTCTAACCACTAGGCTACATGCTGGTTACTGGCCCAACACTCTAACCACTAGGCTACATGCTGGTTACTGGCCCAACACTCTAACCACTAGGCTACCTGCTGGTTACTGGCCCAATGCTCTAACCACTAGGCTACCTGCTCTAACCACTAGGCTACCTGCTCTAACCACTAGGCCACCTGCTCTAACCACTAGGCTACCTGCTCTAACTACTAGGCTACCTGCTCTAACCACTAGGCTACCTGCTGTTTACTGGCCCAACGCTCTAACCACTAGGCTACCTGCTGGTTACTAGTCCAACACTCTAACCACTAGGCTACATGTTGGTTACTGGCCCAACGCTCTAACCACTAGGCTACATGCTGGTTACTGGCCCGACGCTCTAACCACTAGGCTACCTGCTGGTTACTGGCCCAACACTCTAACCATTAGGCTACATGCTGGTTACTGGCCCAACGCTCTAACCACTAGGCTACATGCTGGTTACTGGCCCAACACTCTAACCACTAGGCTACATGCTGGTTACTGGCCCGACGCTCTAACCACTAGGCTACCTGCTGGTTACTGGCCCAACACTCTAACCATTAGGCTACATGCTGGTTACTGGCCCAACGCTCTAACCACTAGGCTACACGCTGGTTACTGGCCCAACGCTCTAACCACTAGGCTACCTGCTGGTTACTGGCCCAACACTCTAACCACTAGGCTACATGCTGGTTACTGGCCCAACGCTCTAACCACTAGGCTACCTGCTGGTTACTGGCCCAACACTCTAACCACTAGGCTACATGCTGGTTACTGACCCAACACTCTAACCACTAGGCTACATGCTGGTTACTGGCCCAACACTCTAACCACTAGGCTACATGCTGGTTACTGGCCCAACACTCTAACCACTAGGCTACCTGCTGGTTACTGGCCCAACACTCTAACCATTAGGCTACATGCTGGTTACTGGCCCAACGCTCTAACCACTAGGCTACACGCTGGTTACTGGCCCAACACTCTAACCACTAGGCTACATGCTGGTTACTGGCCCAACACTCTAACCACTAGGCTACATGCTGGTTACTGGCCCAACACTCTAACCACTAGGCTACATGCTGGTTACTGGCCCACCCCACTGTGGAAAGCACTACTGTAGCCTACTCTCTCTCTCAAGCAGGAGAAAGCTATTTGACCCTGACAGGCTCTTGATCCAGTCTTGTCTGCAAACACACAGCTCAGTAGTAAATGACATCCATCACAGATGAGCCCTGACTGGTGAGGCTACCTGGTCCCCAGCCTCCCTGCTCCTCTCCTCTCCTCTCTCCTCTCTCCTCTCTCCTCTCTCCTCCATCTCTCCTCTCCATCTCTCCTCTCCATCTTTATCTGAATTTATTATGGTCCCAAGACCCACAACTGTTCTGCGTGCGGCTATGGAATCCTGACCTGTTCACCGGACGTGCTACCTGTCCCTGACCTATTATTTGACCATGTTGGTCATCTATGAACATTTGAACATCTTGGCCATGTTCTGTTATAATCTCCACCCGGCACAGCCAGAAGAGGACTGGCCACCCCTCAGAGCCTGGTTCCTCTCTAGGTTTATAATCTCCACCCGGCACAGTCAGAAGAGGACTGGCCACTCCTCATAGCCTGGTTCCTCTCTAGGTTTCTTCCTAGGTTTTGGCCTTTCTAGGGAGTTTTTCCTAGCCACCGTGCTTCTACACCTGCATTGCTTGCTGTTTGGGGTTTTAGGCTGGGTTCCTGTACAGCACTTTGAGATATCAGCTGATGTACGAAGGGCTATATAAATAAATTTGATTTTATTGTCCTGAGTGATGCCAACAAGTCTTCAACATAACACAGCTTCATACATAGACATGAATGTTTTAACAAGCTCTACCAGTTGAAAAATCCCTCCAAGGTGGACTGCCTGCCTGCCTGTCTGTCTGTATGTATGCCGTGCTGTCTGTCTCTGTCTGCATGCCTGTCTGTCTGTATGCCTGTCTGCCGTGCTGCTGCTCTCTGGTACATGAACCTAATCATATCCACTTAGACATTAATTGATCTTCCTTGAGATTTTACACTTCGTTGTGATGGGGATTCTGAATGCTTTTTGGCGGGCATTTTGCTAACAAATGTTTTATTTTAAACTAACTGAGATATACTGGGGGAGTTATGCTAATCACCTGATCACCTATCTAGTGTAGAGATACTGGGGGAGTTATGCTAATCACCTGATCACCTATCTAGTGTAGAGATACTGGGGGAGTTATGCTAATCACCTGATCACCTATCTAGTGTAGAGATACTGGGGGAGTTATGCTAATCACCTGATCACCTATCTAGTGTAGAGATACTGGGGGAGTTATGCTAATCACCTGATCACCTATCTAGTGTAGATATACTGGGGGAGTTATGCTAATCACCTGATCACCTATCTAGTGTAGATATACTGGGGGAGTTATGCTAATCACCTGATCACCTATCTAGTGTAGATATACTGGGGGAGTTATGCTAATCACCTGATCACCTATCTAGTGTAGATATACTGGGGGAGTTATGCTAATCACCTGATCACCTATCTAGTGTAGAGATACTGGGGGAGTTATGCTAATCACCTGATCACCTATCTAGTGTAGAGATACTGGGGGAGTTATGCTAATCACCTGATCACCTATCTAGTGTAGAGATACTGGGGGAGTTATGCTAATCACCTGATCACCTATCTAGTGTAGAGATACTGGGGGAGTTATGCTAATCACCTGATCACCTATCTAGTGTAGAGATACTGGGGGAGTTATGCTAATCACCTGATCACCTATCTAGTGTAGATATACTGGGGGAGTTATGCTAATCACCTGATCACCTATCTAGTGTAGATATACTGGGGGAGTTATGCTAATCACCTGATCACCTATCTAGTGTAGATATACTGGGGGAGTTATGCTAATCACCTGATCACCTATCTAGTGTAGAGATACTGGGGGAGTTATGCTAATCACCTGATCACCTATCAAGTGTAGAGATACTGGGGGAGTTATGCTAATCACCTGATCACCTATCTAGTGTAGAGATACTGGGGGAGTTATGCTAATCACCTGATCACCTATCTAGTGTAGAGATACTGGGGGAGTTATGCTAATCACCTGATCACCTATCTAGTGTAGAGATACTGGGGGAGTTATGCTAATCACCTGATCACCTATCTAGTGTAGAGATACTGGGGGAGTTATGCTAATCACCTGATCACCTATCTAGTGTCGGGGCCGTCTAGGTGTCGAGGCCCTCTAGTGTCGAGGCCGTCTAGTGTCGAGGCCGTCTAGTGTCGGGGCCCTCTAGTGTCGGGGCCGTCTAGTGTAGAGGCCGTCTAGTGTCGAGGCCGTCTAGGTGTCGAGGCCGTCTAGGTGTCGGGGCCGTCTAGTGTCGAGGCCGTCTAGTGTCGAGGCCGTCTAGTGTCGAGGCCGTCTAGTGTCGAGGCCCTCTAGTGTCGAGGCCGTCTAGTGTCGAGGCCGTCTAGTGTCGAGACCCTCTAGTGTCGAGGCCCTCTAGTGTCGAGGCCGTCTAGTGTCGAGGCCGTCTAGTGTCGGGGCCCTCTGGTGTCGAGGCCGTCTAGTGTCGAGACCGTCTAGTGTCGAGGCCCTCTAGTGTCGAGGCCGTCTAGTGTCGAGGCCCTCTAGTGTCGAGGCCCTCTAGTGTCGAGGCCCTCTAGTGTCGAGGCCCTCTAGTGTCGAGGCCCTCTAGTGTCGAGGCCGTCTAGTGTCGAGACCCTCTAGTGTCGAGGCCGTCTAGTGTCGAGGCCGTCTAGTGTCGAGGCCGTCTAGTGTCGAGGCCCTCTAGTGTCGAGGCCCTCTAGTGTCGAGGCCCTCTAGTGTCGAGGCCGTCTAGTGTCGAGACCGTCTAGTGTCGAGGCCGTCTAGTGTCGAGGCCCTCTAGTGTCGAGGCCGTCTAGTGTCGAGGCCGTCTAGTGTCGAGGCCCTCTAGTGTCGAGGCCGTCTAGTGTCGAGGCCGTCTAGTGTCGAGGCCGTCTAGTGTCGGGGCCGTCTAGTGTAGAGGCCGTCTAGTGTCGAGGCCCTCTAGTGTCGAGGCCGTCTAGTGTCGAGGCCGTCTAGTGTCGAGGCCGTCTAGTGTCGAGGCCGTCTAGTGTCGAGGCCCTCTAGTGTCGAGGCCGTCTAGTGTCGAGGCCGTCTAGTGTCGAGGCCGTCTAGTGTCGAGGCCGTCTAGTGTCGAGGCCCTCTAGTGTCGAGGCCCTCTAGTGTCGAGGCCGTCTAGTGTCGAGGCCGTCTAGTGTCGAGGCCGTCTAGTGTCGAGGCCCTCTAGTGTCGAGGCCCTCTAGTGTCGGGGCCCTCTAGTGTCAAGGCCGTCTAGTGTCGAGGCCCTCTAGTGTCGAGGCCGTCTAGTGTCGAGGCCGTCTAGTGTCGAGGCCGTCTAGTGTCGAGACCGTCTAGTGTCGAGGCCGTCTAGTGTCGAGGCCGTCTAGTGTCGAGGCCGTCTGGTGTCGAGGCCGTCTAGTGTCGAGGCCGTCTAGGTGTCGAGGCCCTCTAGTGTCGAGGCCGTCTAGTGTCGAGGCCGTCTAGTGTCGAGACCGTCTAGTGTCGAGGCCGTCTAGTGTCGAGGCCGTCTAGTGTCGAGGCCGTCTGGTGTCGAGGCCGTCTAGTGTCGAGGCCGTCTAGGTGTCGAGGCCGTCTAGTGTCGAGGCCCTCTAGTGTCGAGGCCGTCTAGTGTCGAGGCCGTCTAGTGTCGAGGCCGTCTAGTGTCGAGGCCCTCTAGTGTCGAGGCCGTCTAGTGTCGAGGCCGTCTAGGTGTCGAGGCCCTCTAGTGTCGAGGCCGTCTAGTGTCGAGGCCGTCTAGTGTCGAGGCCCTCTAGTGTCGAGGCCGTCTAGTGTCGAGGCCCTCTAGTGTCGAGGCCGTCTAGTGTCGAGGCCCTCTAGTGTCGAGGCCCTCTAGTGTCGAGGCCCTCTAGTGTCGAGGCCGTCTAGTGTCGAGGCCGTCTAGTGTCGAGGCCGTCTAGTGTCGAGGTCGTCTAGTGTCGAGGCCGTCTGGTGTCGAGGTCGTCTGGTGTCGAGGCCGTCTAGTGTAGAGGCCGTCTAGTGTCGAGGCCGTCTAGTGTCGAGGCCGTCTAGTGTCGAGGTCGTCTAGTGTCGAGGCCCTCTAGTGTCGAGGCCGTCTGGTGTCGAGGCCGTCTAGTGTCGAGGCCGTCTAGTGTCGAGGCCGTCTAGTGTCGAGGCCGTCTAGTGTCGAGGCCGTCTAGTGTCGAGGCCCTCTGGTGTCGAGGCCGTCTAGTGTCGAGGCCGTCTAGTGTAGAGGCCGTCTAGTGTCGGGGCCGTCTAGTGTCGAGGCCCTCTAGTGTCGAGGCCGTCTAGTGTCGAGGCCGTCTAGTGTCGAGGCCGTCTGGTGTCGAGGCCGTCTGGTGTCGAGGCCGTCTGGTGTCGAGGCCGTCTAGTGTCGAGGCCGTCTAGTGTCGAGGCCGTCTAGTGTCGAGGCCGTCTAGTGTCGAGGCCGTCTAGTGTCGAGGCCCTCTAGTGTCGAGGCCGTCTAGTGTCGAGGCCCTCTAGTGTCGAGGCCGTCTAGGTGTCGAGGCCGTCTAGTGTCGAGGACCTCTAGTGTCGAGGCCCTCTAGTGTCGAGGCCCTCTAGTGTCGAGGCCGTCTAGTGTCGAGGCCGTCTAGTGTCGAGGCCGTCTAGTGTCGAGGCCGTCTAGTGTCGAGGTCGTCTAGTGTCGAGGCCGTCTGGTGTCGAGGCCGTCTAGTGTCGAGGCCGTCTAGTGTCGAGGTCGTCTAGTGTCGAGGCCCTCTAGTGTCGAGGCCGTCTGGTGTCGAGGCCGTCTAGTGTCGAGGCCGTCTAGTGTCGAGGCCGTCTAGTGTCGAGGCCGTCTAGTGTCGAGGCCGTCTAGTGTCGAGGCCGTCTAGTGTCGAGGCCCTCTGGTGTCGAGGCCGTCTAGTGTCGAGGCCGTCTAGTGTCGAGGCCGTCTAGTGTCGGGGCCGTCTAGTGTCGAGGCCCTCTAGTGTCGAGGCCGTCTAGTGTCGAGGCCGTCTAGTGTCGAGGCCGTCTAGTGTCGAGGCCCTCTAGTGTCGAGGCCCTCTAGTGTCGAGGCCCTCTAGTGTCGAGGCCGTCTAGTGTCGAGGCCCTCTAGTGTCGAGGCCGTCTAGTGTCGAGGCCCTCTGGTGTCGAGGCCGTCTAGTGTCGAGGCCCTCTAGTGTCGAGGCCCTCTAGTGTCGAGGCCGTCTAGTGTCGAGGCCGTCTAGTGTCGAGGCCCTCTAGTGTCGAGGCCGTCTAGGTGTCGAGGCCGTCTAGTGTCGAGGCCGTCTAGTGTCGAGGCCGTCTAGTGTCGAGGCCGTCTAGTGTCGAGGCCGTCTAGTGTCGAGGCCCTCTAGTGTCGAGGCCGTCTAGTGTCGGGGCCGTCTAGTGTCGAGGCCGTCTAGTGTCGAGGCCGTCTAGTGTCGAGGCCCTCTAGTGTCGAGGCCCTCTAGTGTCGAGGCCCTCTAGTGTCGAGGCCGTCTAGTGTCGAGGCCGTCTAGTGTCGAGGCCCTCTAGTGTCGAGGCCGTCTAGGTGTCGAGGCCGTCTAGTGTCGAGGCCGTCTAGTGTCGAGGCCGTCTAGGTGTCGAGGCCGTCTAGTGTCGAGGCCGTCTAGTGTCGAGGCCCTCTAGTGTCGAGGCCGTCTAGTGTCGAGGCCGTCTAGTGTCGAGACCGTCTAGTGTCGAGGCCGTCTAGTGTCGAGGCCGTCTAGTGTCGAGGCCGTCTAGTGTCGAGGCCGTCTAGTGTCGAGGCCCTCTAGTGTCGAGGCCGTCTAGTGTCGGGGCCGTCTAGTGTCGAGGCCGTCTAGTGTCGAGGCCGTCTAGTGTCGAGGCCCTCTAGTGTCGAGGCCCTCTAGTGTCGAGGCCGTCTAGTGTCGAGGCCGTCTAGTGTCCAGGCCCTCTAGTGTCGAGGCCGTCTAGTGTCGAGGCCGTCTAGTGTCGAGGCCGTCTAGGTGTCGAGGCCGTCTAGTGTCGAGGCCCTCTAGTGTCGAGGCCGTCTAGTGTCGAGGCCCTCTAGTGTCGAGGCCCTCTAGTGTCGAGGCCCTCTAGTGTCGAGGCCGTCTAGTGTCGAGGCCCTCTAGTGTCGAGGCCGTCTAGTGTCGAGGCCGTCTAGTGTCGAGGCCGTCTAGTGTCGAGGTCGTCTAGTGTCGAGGCCCTCTAGTGTCGAGGCCGTCTAGTGTCGAGGCCCTCTAGTGTCGAGGCCGTCTAGTGTCGAGGCCGTCTAGTGTCGAGGCCGTCTAGGTGTCGAGGCCGTCTAGTGTCGAGGCCGTCTAGTGTCGAGGCCGTCTAGTGTCGAGGCCCTCTAGTGTCGAGGCCGTCTAGTGTCGAGGCCGTCTAGTGTCGAGGCCGTCTAGTGTCGAGGCCGTCTAGTGTCGAGGCCGTCTAGTGTCGAGGCCCTCTAGTGTCGAGGCCCTCTAGTGTCGAGGCCGTCTAGTGTCGAGGCCCTCTAGTGTCGAGGCCCTCTAGTGTCGAGGCCCTCTAGTGTCGAGGCCCTCTAGTGTCGAGGCCCTCTAGTGTCGGGGCCGTCTAGTGTCGGGGCCGTCTAGTGTCGAGGCCGTCTAGTGTCGAGACCGTCTAGTGTCGAGGCCGTCTAGTGTCGAGGCCCTCTAGTGTGGAGGCCGTCTAGTGTAGAGGCCCTCTAGTGTAGAGGCCCTCTAGTGTCGAGGCCGTCTAGTGTCGAGGCCGTCTAGTGTCGAGGCCGTCTAGTGTCGAGGCCGTCTAGTGTAGAGGCCCTCTAGTGTCGAGGCCCTCTAGTGTCGAGGCCGTCTAGTGTCGAGGCCGTCTAGTGTCGAGGCCGTCTAGTGTCGAGGCCGTCTAGTGTCGAGGCCGTCTAGTGTCGAGGCCGTCTAGTGTCGAGGCCCTCTAGTGTCGAGGCCCTCTAGTGTCGAGGCCGTCTAGGTGTCGAGGCCGTCTAGTGTCGAGGCCGTCTAGTGTCGAGGCCGTCTAGTGTCGAGGCCCTCTAGTGTAGAGGCCCTCTAGTGTCGAGGCCCTCTAGTGTCGAGGCCGTCTAGTGTCGAGGCCGTCTAGGTGTCGAGGCCGTCTAGTGTCGAGGCCGTCTAGTGTCGAGGCCCTCTAGTGTAGAGGCCCTCTAGTGTCGAGGCCCTCTAGTGTCGAGGCCGTCTAGGTGTCGAGGCCGTCTAGTGTCGAGGCCGTCTAGTGTCGAGGCCGTCTAGTGTCGAGGCCGTCTAGGTGTCGGGGCCGTCTAGGTGTCGGGGCCGTCTGGTGTCGAGGCCCTCTGGTGTCGAGGCCGTCTAGTGTCGAGGCCCTCTAGTGTCGAGGCCCTCTAGTGTCGAGGCCGTCTAGTGTCGAGGCCGTCTAGTGTCGAGGCCCTCTAGTGTCGAGGCCGTCTAGGTGTCGAGGCCGTCTAGTGTCGAGGCCGTCTAGTGTCGAGGCCGTCTAGTGTCGAGGCCGTCTAGTGTCGAGGCCGTCTAGTGTCGAGGCCGTCTAGTGTCGAGGCCGTCTAGGTGTCGAGGCCGTCTAGTGTCGAGGCCGTCTAGTGTCGAGGCCCTCTAGTGTCGAGGCCCTCTAGTGTCGAGGCCGTCTAGTGTCGAGGCCGTCTAGTGTCGAGGCCGTCTAGGTGTCGAGGCCGTCTAGTGTCGAGGCCGTCTAGTGTCGAGGCCGTCTAGGTGTCGAGGCCGTCTAGTGTCGAGACCCTCTAGTGTCGAGGCCGTCTAGTGTCGAGGCCCTCTAGTGTCGAGGCCCTCTAGTGTCGAGGCCGTCTAGTGTCGAGGCCGTCTAGGTGTCGAGGCCGTCTAGTGTCGAGACCCTCTAGTGTCGAGGCCGTCTAGTGTCGAGACCCTCTAGTGTCGAGGCCGTCTAGTGTCGAGGCCGTCTAGTGTCGAGGCCGTCTAGTGTCGAGGCCCTCTAGTGTCGAGGCCCTCTAGTGTCGAGGCCCTCTAGTGTCGAGGCCGTCTAGTGTCGAGGCCGTCTAGTGTCGAGGCCGTCTAGTGTCGAGGCCCTCTAGTGTCGAGGCCGTCTAGTGTCGAGGCCGTCTAGTGTCGAGGCCGTCTAGTGTCGAGGCCGTCTAGTGTCGAGGCCGTCTAGTGTCGAGGCCCTCTAGTGTCGAGGCCCTCTAGTGTCGAGACCCTCTAGTGTCGAGGCCCTCTAGTGTCGAGACCCTCTAGTGTCGAGGCCGTCTAGTGTCGAGGCCGTCTAGTGTCGAGGCCGTCTAGTGTCGAGGCCGTCTAGTGTCGAGGCCCTCTAGTGTCGAGGCCCTCTAGTGTCGAGGCCCTCTAGTGTCGAGACCCTCTAGTGTCGAGGCCCTCTAGTGTCGAGACCCTCTAGTGTCGAGGCCGTCTAGTGTCGAGGCCCTCTAGTGTCGAGACCCTCTAGTGTCGAGGCCGTCTAGTGTCGAGGCCGTCTAGTGTCGAGGCCCTCTAGTGTCGAGGCCGTCTAGTGTCGAGGCCGTCTAGTGTCGAGGTCGTCTAGTGTCGAGGCCCTCTAGTGTCGAGGCCGTCTAGTGTCGAGGTCGTCTAGTGTCGAGGTCGTCTAGTGTCGAGGCCCTCTAGTGTCGAGGCCGTCTAGTGTCGAGGCCCTCTAGTGTCGAGGCCGTCTAGTGTCGAGGCCGTCTAGTGTCGAGGCCGTCTAGTGTCGAGGCCCTCTAGTGTCGAGGCCGTCTAGTGTCGAGGCCCTCTAGTGTCGAGGCCGTCTAGTGTCGAGGCCCTCTAGTGTCGAGGCCGTCTAGTGTCGAGGCCCTCTAGTGTCGAGGCCGTCTAGTGTCGAGGCCCTCTAGTGTCGAGGCCGTCTAGTGTAGAGGCCCTCTAGTGTCGAGGCCCTCTAGTGTCGAGGCCGTCTAGTGTCGAGGCCGTCTAGTGTAGAGGCCGTCTAGTGTCGAGGCCGTCTAGCGTAGAGACCGTCTAGTGTAGAAAACCTGTCTTCCTGTTCCTCTCATTCAGTCCAGTCTACAAGGTTTGTGTCAGATGTTGTTGAATTGAGCTGACATCTTTCCTCTAAAAGTCAGGCTGTCATTGTAAATCACAGTTACATGTGAATAAAGGTGAAACAACATCTGTCTGTCTTCTCATCTGTCTGTTATGTTTCGTATAGTGGATCTGTTGGGTCTGTTATGTATCGTATAGTGGATCTGTTGGGTCTGTTATGTATCGTATAGTGGATCTGTTGGGTCTGTTATGTCTCGTATATTGGATCTGTTGGGTCTGTTATGTATCGTATAGTTGATCTGTTGGGTCTGTCCTCTCTTCTGTCTGTTAGTGGATCTGTTGGGTCTGCTGTAGTAACATCGGTCTGTCCTCTCTTCTGTCTGTTAGTGGATCTGTTGGGTCTGTTGTAGTAACATCTGTCTGTCTTCTCTTCTGTCTGTTAGTGGATCTGTTGGGTCTGTTGTAGTAACATCTGTCTGTCTTCTCATCTGTCTGTTATGTCTCGTATAGTGGATCTGTTGGGTCTGTTATGTCTCGTATAGTGGATCTGTTGGGTCTGTTGTAGTAATATCTGTCTGTCCTCTCTTCTGTTTATGTCTGGTATAGTGGATCTGTTGGGCCTGCTGAAGTGGCGCTCCAACACCAGCCTGCTACAGCAGAACCTCCGACAGCTGATGAAGGTCGAGGGAGGTGAGGTCGTCAAGGTGAGAGGTCAAAGTTCATGGGTAACACAATATGACCCATTAGGAGTTTTTATTTTTTACATTTGCATTATTTAACCCATTTGAGGTCAACTGACCAAGAAAGCCGCTTGAAACCCTGAGTTCTAGAGGAAGGGTTTGTATTCTCCTGTATAGAGGTTCCATTTTAGTATCTCGCCCTTGATCAGTGTTGACAAGGCTCACTGTTATACCTTGGCAGTCTTCCTCTCTGTAAATTCACATTTACATTTTTGGAATAAACTATACTATCAGTCTAATGACGGTTGTCTCAGGAAACATATCCCCTTTATGATAGTGAGGTCTGGGGTTCCGCTCACCAACCAAGAATTCACAAAATTGGGACAAACATCAAATTGAGAATTTGAATCCAGAATTCTGCAAAAAAAAATAAAAAATCCTCCATATTGTTAGGTTCTAAATTGTATTTATTTTTTATTTTATTTCACCTTTATTTAACCAGGTAGGCAAGTTGAGAACACCTTTATTTAACCAGGTAGGCAAGTTGAGAACACCTTTATTTAACCAGGTAGGTTAGTTGAGAACAAGTTCTCATTTCCAACTGTGACCTGGCCAAGATAAAGCAAAGCAGTTCGACACGAACAACGACACAGAGTTACACATGGAGTAAAACAAACATACAGTCAATAATAAAGTATAAACAAGTCTATATACGATGTGATCAAATGAGGTGAGATAAGGGAGGTAAAGGCAAAAACAGGCCATGGTGGCAAAGTAAATACAATATAGCAAGTAAAACACTGGAATGGTAGATTTGCAGTGGAAGAATGTGCAAAGTAGAAATAAAAATAATGGGGTGCAAAGGAGCAAAATAAATAAATAAATAAATAAACGAGGAAGAACTACCGGACAAATATGAAACGCTCAAGTTTATTCACCCAACGGGATGCGGAACAGACAGACATGTTCACTGAAGGTGAAGTGTCCTCCTTTTCTCTGAACATTACGTCTTTGTTGCTAGGCAGGAAGTTAATTGATCTGGGTAATAAACTGTTCCTTCTCCCTTATCAGTGACCTGACCTCGACCCCCATTCCTCGCTACTCCACATCTCTCCACCCTTATCAGTGACCTGCACTGACCTCGACCCCCATTCCTCACTACTCCACAACTCTCCACCCTTATCAGTGACCTGACCTCGGCCCCCATTCCTCACTACTCCACATCTCTCCACCCTTATCAGTGACCTGACCTCGACCCCCATTCCTCACTACTCCACATCTCTCCACCCTTATCAGTGACCTCGACCCCCATTCCTCACTACTCCACAGCTCTCCACCCTTATCAGTGACCTGACCTGACCTCCATTCCTCACTACTCCACAGCTCTCCACCCTTATCACTGACCTCGACCCCCATTCCTCACTACTCCACATCTCCCCACCCTTATCACTGACCTGACGTCACCCCCATTCCTCACTACTCCACATCTCCCCACCCTTATCACTGACCTGACCTCACCCCCATTCCTCACTACTCCACAGCTCTCCACCCTTATCACTGACCTCGACCCCCATTCCTCACTACTCCACAGCTCCTCCACCCTTATCACTGACCTCAACCCCCATTCCTCACTACTCCACATCTCTCCACCCTTATCACTGACCTCAACCCCCATTCCTCACTACTCCACATCTCTCCACCCTTATCAGTGACCTGACCTCGGCCCCCATTCCTCACTACTCCACATCTCTCCACCCTTATCAGTGACCTGACCTGACCTCCATTCCTCACTACTCCACATCTCTCCACCCTTATCAGTGACCTGACCTCGACCCCCATTCCTCACTACTCCACATCTCTCCACCCTTATCACTGACCTGACCTCGACCCCCATTCCTCACTACTCCACAGCTCTCCACCCTTATCACTGACCTCGACCCCCATTCCTCACTACTTCACATCTCTCCACCCTTATCACTGACCTCAACCCCCATTCCTCACTACTCCACATCTCTCCACCCTTATCAGTGACCTGACCTGACCTCCATTCCTCACTACTCCACATCTCTCCACCCTTATCAGTGACCTGACCTGACCTCGACCCCCATTCCTCACTACTCCACATCTCTCCACTCTTATCAGTGACCTGACCTGACCTCCATTCCTCACTACTCCACATCTCTCCACTCTTATCAGTGACCTGACCTGACCTCCATTCCTCACTACTCCACATCTCTCCATCAAGAAGAAGGCTCTGTTGCGCCTTCTTCACAACGCTGTCTGTGTAAAGGGACCGTTTCAGGTCGTCAGTGACGTGCACGCCCAGGAACTTGAAGCTTTTGACCCTCTCCGCTGCTGCCCCGTTAATGTGGATGGGGACGTGCTCTTTCTGCTGTCCCCTGTAGTCTACGATCAGCTCCTTGGTTTTGTTGACGTTGAGGGAGTGGTTTTTTTCCTGGCACCACTCTGCCAGGGCCCTCACCTCCTCCCAGTAGGATGTCTTGTCAGTGTTGGTAATCAGGATTAACACTGTTGTCGTCAGCAAACTTGATGACTGATTTTACGCCTTTCATGGGTGAACACAGAGTACAGGAAGGGGATGAGCTCCCACCCCTATGGGGCTCCCCTTATTCAGGATCAGTGTGGCAGAGGTATTGTTGCCTACCTTCACCTCTTGGTGTCGGCCCGTCAGGAAGTCCAACACCCAGTTGCACAGGACAGAGTTCAGGGCCTTAAGCTTAATGATGAGCTTTTGCAATTGAATTGAGTCCTCATTGTCAGGTAGAATGGAGGTGATGTGGTCCTTAACTAGCCTCTCAAAGCACTTCATGATAATAGAAGTGAGTTCTTGGATTTGTCCGTAAAACACTCCAGCCAGCTAGTCTGCTCTGGGGACTCGTGTGCCGTGACGGTGGCTAGATGTGGTTTTCCTGGAAGCGAGGCATCGGTGTCTGCGATGTGGTTGGCTTTGCCTTTTTATAATCAGTGATTGTCTGGAGTCCCTGCCACATACATCTCGTGTCTGAGCCGTTGAATTGCGAGGCCACTTTGTCCCTGTACTGTCGTTTAGCCTCTGTGAATGCCTTACGGAGCCTAATGGAGGTCATAGCTGGTCTGTTTGTACACGTCCATGTTTCTAGTCACCATGCCATGGTTAAATTTACACTTTCAGTTTTGCACAAATGCTGTCGTCTCGTAATGGTTTGGATCATTTGTAATCGTCACAGTGGTAACAACATCCTCCATGCAGGTAGCCTAGTGGTTAGAGCGTGATCAAGCATAGCTTCTGATTGGTCAGACCAACGTTGAACAGTCCTCACCATGGGTTCTACCTGCTCAAGTCTCTGCGTATAGGTGGGGAGGAGCAGAATGGAGGCGTGATCTGATTTGCAGAAGGGAGGGCGGGTGGCAATGATCCAGAGTCTGTGATGCGCGTGTAGCACAGAGGATGTGTTTAGAATTTTGTTGACATTTTCCTAAGATTTCCTTTTATTAAAGGCCCCAGCTACAATACATTTGATGGCAGGATAAGCAGTTTCCAGTTTGCCCATAGGCAGTAATGATGACCGAAGAAAATTCTCTTGGGAGGTAATGTGGTCGGCATTTGATGGCGAGGTGTTCCAGATCGGGAGAACAAAAAGGACTTCCTGTACGTTACCAAAATCGCAACATGAGTTGTTTAATCATAAATCGAATCCCTCCGTCTTTCTTTTTCCCGGGGAGTTGTTTCTTCCTGTCCTCTCGATGGATGGAGAACCCCGCTGGCTGAATGGAGGGGGACAATACATCCAGAAGAGAGCCATGATTCCATTAAACAGAGTATGTTACAGTCCCCAATGTCTCTCTGGAAGGTGATCCTCGCCCTGAGCTCGTATACTTTATTGTCCAGGGACCGAGTAATATAGCGAGTCATATCCTCAGAAGCAGTGGATAATATGCATGCCACCCGAGTCTGACTAGGGGAATGAATGAATAGACAGACAATGGGAATGAATGAATAGACAGACAATGGGAATGAATGAATAGACAGACAATGGGAATGAATGAATAGACAGACAATGGGAATGAATGAATAGACAGACAATGGGAATGAATGAATAGACAGACAATGGGAATGAATGAATAGACAGACAATGGGAATGAATGAATAGACAGACAATGGGAATGAATGAATAGACAGACAATGGGAATGAATGAATAGACAGACAATGAGAATGAATGAATAGACAGACAATGGGAATGAATAGACAGACAATGGGAATGAATGAATAGACAGACAATGGGAATGAATGAATAGACAGACAATGAGAATGAATGAATAGACAGACAATGGGAATGAATGAATAGACAGACAATGGGAATGAATGAATAGACAGACAATGGGAATGAATGAATAGACAGACAATGAGAATGAATGAATAGACAGACAATGGGAATGAATGAATAGACAGACAATGGGAATGAATGAATAGACAGACAATGGGAATGAATGAATAGACAGACAATGGGAATGAATGAATAGACAGACAATGGTAATGAATGAATAGACAGACAATGGGAATGAATGAAAAGACAGACAATGGGAATGAATGAATAGACAGACAATGAGAATGAATGAATAGACAGACAATGAGAATTAATGAATAGACAGACAATGGGAATGAATGAATAGACAGACAATGGGAATGAATGAATAGACAGACAATGGGAATGAATGAATAGACAGACAATGGGAATGAATGAATAGACAGACAATGGGAATGAATGAATAGACAGACAATGGGAATGAATGAATAGACAGACAATGGGAATGAATGAATAGACAGACAATGGGAATGAATGAATAGACAGACAATGGGAATGAATGAATAGACAGACAATGGGAATGAATGAATAGACAGACAATGAGAATGAATGAATAGACAGACAATGGGAATGAATGAATAGACAGACAATGGGAATGAATGAATAGACAGACAATGAGAATGAGTGTTTATGCATTTTTTTTTTTCAATGACTTGTGCTTCTCAATTGGCAACCTATTGCCCATATAGTGTACTGCTTTTGGCAGAGCCCTATAAGGGAATAGGGTGCTGTTTGAGACGTGGACTTATATCCTCTCTCTGTTGTAACACGTTGTGTTTCTTGTCGTTGTAGTTTCTGCAGGACACCCTTGATGCCCTGTTTAACATTATGATGGAGAACTCAGACAGTGACACGTTTGACACCTTGGTGTTTGATTCCTTGGTAAGTACAGGTCGTTTTTAAAAACACACTCACACACATTAAATATTTGATTTTGTTCTGTTTCGTGTGTTAGGATGTTATACTGTTATACCAGACTGTGGCGGTGTGAGCGTATCGTACAGCTATGACTCATACACATCACTAATGTGTGCGTGTGTTGTCAAAGAGAAAGTTGACATAGATTCACAGTATCCCGTGTGGACAAACAGAATACAGAAAAGTTGTCCCAGATTGTCTCTCTGCCTCTGGTCTGCCTCAGGCATTGTGTGGTTTTGAAAGTTAAATACACACCTGACCACCATTAAGGAATGTTAGCTATGTGCCAGAGACAAGACAGGTCCTGGGTTAGAGACAACCAGAGGACAGGGACGCCTACCTGTTGGGACGCCTACCTGTTGGGACGCCTACCTGTTGAGACGCCTACCTGTTGGGAGGCCTACCTGTTGGGACCTGTTGGGAGGCCTACCTTTTGGGACCTGTTGGGAGGCCTACCTTTTGGGACTTGTTGGGAGGCCTACCTTTTGGGACCTGT
Source organism: Oncorhynchus mykiss (assembly GCF_057628025.1). Lineage (NCBI taxonomy): Eukaryota > Metazoa > Chordata > Actinopteri > Salmoniformes > Salmonidae > Oncorhynchus > Oncorhynchus mykiss. Next base: position 59,836,441 of record NC_143044.1, on the reverse strand, counting down.
TGGGAGGCCTACCTGTTGGGAGGACTACTTGTTGGGACCTTTTGGGACGCCTACCTGTTGGGACCTGTTGGGACACCTACCTGTTGGGGGGCCTACCTGTTGGGACCTGTTGGGACTTGGACCTGTTGGGACACCGTTTGGGTGCGGCGCCTACCTGTTGATTCTCAGAATGCATTTAACTACAGCACCGTATTGCATACTAATAAAACATTATATAGTTATGTATAATGTGTATATAATGCGTATGTAACTTATAAACAGTGCTTATAACACATTATATAGTTGCGTATGTAACTTATAAACAGTGCTTATAACACATTGTAACACTCATTGCAGACAGAAAGTTGTGACCGTACGGTTTGTGTTTGTAATGACTGTGTTTCTGTTTTGATTCCTGGCAGGTATTCATAATTGGACTCATTGCAGACAGAAAGTTTCAGCACTTTAACCCCGTCCTTGAGACCTACATAAGGAAGCATTTCAGTGCTACTCTGGCGTACACGTGAGTACAGCTTATTACTACTGGAGAAATACACTGAGTGGGGACAAACCATTAGGAACACCTGCTCTTTCCATGACACAGACTGACCAGGTGAATCCAGGTGAAAGATATGATCCCTTATTGATGTCAATTGATAAACCCACTTCAATCAGTGTAGATGAAGAGGAGGGGACGGGTTAAAGATGGATTTTTAAGCCTGGAGACAATTGAGACATGGATTGTGTACGTGTACCATTCAGAGGGTGAATGAGCAAGACATGAGATTTAGGTGCCTTTGGACGGGGTATGGTAGTAGGTGCCTTTGGACGGGGTATGGTAGTAGGTGCCTATGGACGGGGTATGGTAGTAGGTGGCCAGGTGGATCTGGAACTGCAACGCTGCTGGGTCTTTCCACACTCAACAGGTTCCTGTGATTATCAAGAACGGTCCACCACCCAAAGGCCATCCATCCAACTGTGGGAAGCGTTGGAGTCGAAGTGGGCCAGCATCCCTGTGGAACGCTTTCAAACACATTTTACAATCCATTCTCTGACGAATTGTGGCTGTTCTGAGGGTGTGTGTATGGGGGGGGTGCTGCTGCTAGTGTATATATAAGGAAGGTGTTCCTAATGTTTTGTCCACTCTATAATGAGCGGGGGGGGGGGGGTGATTGGTCCTTTTTGTGGATCATGTTTTCATCATGCTGCTTCTTCTTCTCCTTTTTAAATTATTATTTTTTTTAACCCTTTTTCTCCCCAATTTCGTTGTATCCAATTGTTTTAGTAGCTACTATCTTGTCTCATCGCTACAACTCCCCTACGGGCTCGGGAGAGACGAAGGTTGAAAGTCATGCGTCCTCCGATACACAACCCAACCAAGCCGCACTGCTTCTTAACACAGCGCGCATCCAACCTGGAAGCCAGCCGCACCAATGTGTCGGAGGCTACACCGTGCACCTGG
>NC_143044.1:59767500-59832500 GCF_057628025.1 Oncorhynchus mykiss | reverse complement strand
ACACACCCCTACACACCCCCCTACACACCCCTACACCCCCCTACACACCCCTACACACCCCTACACACACCTACACACCCCCCTACACACCCCTACACCCCCCTACACACCCCTACACACCCCTACACCCCCCTACACCCCCCTACACCCCCCTACACACCCCTACACCCCCCTACACACCCCTACACACCCCCCTACACACCCCTACACACCCCTACACACCCCTACACCCCCCTACACCCCCCTACACCCCCCTACACACCCCTACACACCCCTACACACCCCTACACACCCCTACACACCCCCACACACACCCCCACACACCCCCACACACCCCTACACACCCCTACACACCCCCTACACCCCTCTACACTCCCCTACACACCCCTACACACCCCTACACACCCCCACACACCCCTACACACCCCTACACACCCCTACACACCCCCACACACCCCTACACACCCCTACACACCCCTACACACCCCCACACACACCCCCACACACACCCCCACACACCCCTACACACCCCTACACACCCCTACACACCCCTACACCCCCCTACACACCCCTACACACCCCTACACACCCCCACCTCCACACACCCCCACACACCCCTACACCCCCCTACACACCCCCTACACCCCTCTACACTCCCCTACACACCCCCTCCACCCCCCTATACCCCCCTACACACTACTACACACTACTACACCCCGCTACACACTACTTACTACACACTACTACACCCCCCTACACCCCCCTACACACTACTTACTACACACCCCTACACCCCCCTACACCCCCTACACACCCCTACACACCCCCACACACACCCCCACACACCCCTACACCCCCCTACACCCCCCTACACACCCCTACACTCCCCTACACACCCCCTCCACCCCCCTATACCCCCCTATACCCCCCTACACACTACTACACACTACTACACCCCCCCTACACACCCCTACACACCCCTATACCCCCTTACACACCCCTACACACTACTACACCCCCCTACACCCTCCTACACACTCCTCTGCTCAACTTGTTCATGTGAATAGTCTGACTTTAGTGTTGATCAGTCCGTCTGTATCCCCTACACCCTCCTACACACTCCTCTGCTCAACTCGTTCATGTGAATATTCTGACTTTAGTGTTGATCAGTCCGTCTGTATCCCCTACACCCCCCTACACACTCCTCTGCTCAACTCGTTCATGTGAATAGTCTGACTTTAGTGTTGATCAGTCCGTCTGTATCCCCTACACCCCCCTACACACTCCTCTGCTCAACTCGTTCATGTGAATAGTCTGACTTTAGTGTTGATCAGTCCGTCTGTATCCCCTACACCCCCCTACACACTCCTCTGCTCAACTTGTTCATGTGAATAATCTGACTTTAGTGTTGATCAGTCTGTCTGTATCCCCTACACCCCCCTACACACTACTCTGCTCAACTCGTTCATGTGAATAGTCTGACTTTAGTGTTGATCAGTCCGTCTGTATCCCCTACACCCTCCTACACACTCCTCTGCTCAACTCGTTCATGTGAATAGTCTGACTTTAGTGTTGATCAGTCCGTCTGTATCCCCTACACCCTCCTACACACTCCTCTGCTCAACTCGTTCATGTGAATAGTCTGACTTTAGTGTTGATCAGTCCCGTCTGTATCCGTTTCCGTTTGAATGGAAACATTGACAGTAGGAAGTACATGGTATGGAATATGCTACAGGGCCTTCACAATGTATTCATACCCCTTGACTTATTACACCTTTTTGTTGTGTTACTGAATTTAAAATGGATTTAATAGATTTTTTTCTCTCTCCCATCTACACACAATACCCCATAATGACACATTTTTTGTGCAAATGTTTGGAAAATGAAATACAGAAATATCTCATTTATCGTAAGTATCCGTACTCCTGAGTTATAATCGCTGCCAACAGTGATTCTAACTGTGAGTCTTTCTGGGTAAGTCTCTAAGAGCTTTGCAGACCTGGATTGTACAATATTTGCACACTATTTTTTAAATTCTTCAAACTCTGTCAAGTTTGGTTGCTGATCATTGCTAGACAGCCATTTTCAAGTCTTGACATGGATTTTTCAAGCCGATTTCAGTCGAAAACTTAAACTTGGCCCCTCGGGAACATTCCATGTCATCTTGGAAAGCAACTCCAGTGTCGATTTGACCTTGTGTTTTGAGGTTATTGTCCTGCTGTGAAGAACCATGCCCGTCTGTCCGTCAGAGCCCTGAGAACCATGTATGTCTGTCTGTCAGAGGCCTGAGAACCATGTCCGTCTGTCTGTCAGAGGCCTGAGAACCATGTATGTATGTCTGTCAGAGGCCTGAGAACCCGGTCTGTCTGTCTGTCAGAGGCCTGAGAACCATGTCTGTCTGTCTGTCTGTCTGTCTGTCTGTCTGTCTGTCTGTCTGTCTGTCTGTCTGTCTGTCTGTCTGTCTGTCTGTCTGAGCCCTGAGAACCCTGTCTGTCTCAGACAGACAGACAGACAGGGTTCTCAGGGCACAGACAGACAGACAGACAGGGTTCTCAGGGCTCTGACTGGCCAGTGGAACACTTCTGACATGCTAGAGGAGACATTCCCTCTATTTCCTCCTTGGAGGTGAAGCTGCTGCCTGGTTGGTTGCCTGTGATTATTATTTCTGTTCTGTCCCTGTGTACCGGCCTGACTGACTGGTTGTGTCTGAAATAACAACCTCTTCACTATATGGGTCCTGTGGCCTGGTCAAAAGTACTGCCCCGTAGTGAATAGTGTGCCATTTTGAACACACCCTCTGAACCCTGCTTTGTAGCACCACATGAGAGGAAGGAAGGACGATTTCAATAGTTGTTGTGAAACCGCAGAGTGGTGCTTCAAATCCCATAGTTTCTGCATGTAAGCCCCCTCAACTCAAGTGTTTATTCCCTGTCTGCCTGTCTGTCTACCTGTACTGTTTGTCTGATTGTCTGTCTGTCTGTACTGTCTGTATGTACTGTCGGTCTGCCTGTCTGTCGGTCTGTTGGTCGGTCGGTCTGTCTGTCTGTCGGTCTGTACTGTCGGGCTGCCTGTCTGTCTGCACTGTCAGTCTGCCTGTCTGTCTGCACTGTCTGTCTGCCTGCCTGCCCGTCTGCCTGTCTGTCTGTACTGCCTGTCGGTCTGCCAGTCAGCCTGCATGCCTGTCTGTCTGTACTGCCTGCCTGTCTGTCTGTCTGCACTGTCTGTCTGTCTGTACTCTCTGTCTGTGTACTGTCTGTCTGTGTACTGTGTCTGTCTGTACCTTCTGTCTGTGTACTGTCTGTCGGTGTACTGTGTCTGTCTGTCTGTTTCTGTCTCTGTATGTCTCTCTGTATGTCTGCCTGTGTATTGTCTGTCTGTGTATTGTCTGTCTGTGTATTGTCTGTCTGTATGTCTGTGTATTGTCTGTCTGTGTATTGTCTGTCTGTGTATTGTCTGTCTGTATGTCTGTGTATTGTCTGTCTGTCTGTCTGTCTGTCTGTCTGTGTATTGTCTGTCTGTCTGTGTATTGTCTGTCTGTCTGTGTATTGTCTGTCTGTCTGTGTATTGTCTGCCTGTCTGTGTATTGTCTGTCTGTATGTCTGTGTATTGTCTGTCTGTATGTCTGTGTATTGTCTGTCTGTCTGTGTATTGTCTGTCTGTATGTCTGTGTATTGTCTGTCTGTCTGTGTATTGTCTGTCTGTCTCTGTATGTCTGTCTGTACTGTCTGGATGTCTGTCTGTGTTATACAGACTCTCATCATGTAGATAGCAACCACCTAACCTGGCTTCAAATAGTAGTGGATTCCTTGCACCACGCAAAGCTCAATCAAGCACATCTATATTGTTTGAAATATATCAAATACTGCCTGAACCCAGGTATGGCAACCTGCATTACCATGTCTGTGTCTGGAAGTAACAGTGTAAAGTTGGATGTGGAAAACCCAGTCACTGGAAAGGTTATGTCTTGTCCCCCTTCAGCAATGTAGCAGGAAGTAACCCCCTCTAAACATGTCTTGTCCCCCTTCAGCAATGTAGCAGGAAGTAACCCCCTCTAAACATGTCTTGTCCCCCTTCAGCAATGTAGCAGGAAGTAACCCCCTCTAAACATGTCTTGTCCCTCTCAGCAGTGTAGCAGGAAGTAACCACCTCTAAACATGTCTTGTCCCCCTTCAGCAATGTAGCAGGAAGTAACCCCCTCTAAACATGTCTTGTCCCCCTTCAGCAATGTAGCAGGAAGTAACCCCCTCTAAACATGTCTTGTCCCCCTTCAGCAATGTAGCAGGAAGTAACCCCCTCTAAACATGTCTTGTCCCCCTTCAGCAATGTAGCAGGAAGTAACCCCCTCTAAACATGTCTTGTCCCATTCAGCAGTGTAGCAGGAAGTAACCCCCTCTAAACATGTCTTGTCCCATTCAGCAGTGTAGCGGGAAGTAACCCCCTCTAAACATGTCTTGTCCCCCTCAGCAGTGTAGCAGGAAGTAACCCCCTCTAAACATGTCTTGTCCCCCTCAGCAGTGTAGCAGGAAGTAACCCCCTCTAAACATGTCTTGTCCCCCTCAGCAATGTAGCAGGAAGTAACCCCCTCTAAACATGTCTTGTCCCCCTCAGCAATGTAGCAGGAAGTAACCCCCTCTAAACATGTCTTGTCCCCCTCAGCAATGTAGCAGGAAGTAACCCCCTCTAAACATGTCTTGTCCCCCTCAGCAGTGTAGCAGGAAGTAACCCCCTCTAAACATGTCTTGTCCCCCTCAGCAATGTAGCAGGAAGTAACCCCCTCTAAACATGTCTTGTCCCCCTCAGCAATGTAGCAGGAAGTAGATCATAGAGTAACGTGTGTTTTACTCAGTAACACTCCAGAGATGGACGACACACATCATTAGTTTTATTCCTGTTTGGGGAGATTTACATGCTTTGTGTAAGGGATTGGGATAAAAGCCATGTTGTGGGGATGAGAGAATAGAGGCCTAATCTCTTGTTTTGCACCGTACACAGAGTTACAGGGATGCAGTTTCAGGTTATGCCTCTGTACAACCTGTTACAGTCCAGATTCTGCCTCCATACAAACTGTTACAGTCCAGATTCCTCCATACTGTTACAGTCCAGATTCCTCCATACTAACTGTTACAGTCCAGATTCCTCCATACTAACTGTTACAGTCCAGATTCCTCCATACTAACTGTTACAGTCCAGATTCCTCCATACTGTTACAGTCCAGATTCCTCCATACTAACTGTTACAGTCCAGATTCCTCCATACTAACTGTTACAGTCCAGATTCTGCCTCCATACAAACTGTTACAGTCCAGATTCCTCCATACTGTTACAGTCCAGATTCCTCCATACTAACTGTTACAGTCCAGATTCCTCCATACTAACTGTTACAGTCCAGATTCCTCCATACTGTTACAGTCCAGATTCCTCCATACTAACTGTTACAGTCCAGATTCCTCCATACTAACTGTTACAGTCCAGATTCCTCCATACTAACTGTTACAGTCCAGATTCCTCCATACTAACTGTTACAGTCCAGATTCCTCCATACTAACTGTTACAGTCCAGATTCCTCCATACAAACTGTTACAGTCCAGATTCCTCCATACTAACTGTTACAGTCCAGATTCTGCCTCCATACAAACTGTTACAGTCCAGATTCCTCCATACTGTTACAGTCCAGATTCCTCCATACTAACTGTTACAGTCCAGATTCCTCCATACTAACTGTTACAGTCCAGATTCCTCCATACTAACTGTTACAGTCCAGATTCCTCCATACTAACTGTTACAGTCCAGATTCCTCCATACTAACTGTTACAGTCCAGATTCCTCCATACAAACTGTTACAGTCCAGATTCCTCCATACTAACTGTTACAGTCCAGATTCCTCCATACTAACTGTTACAGTCCAGATTCCTCCATACTAACTGTTACAGTCCAGATTCCTCCATACTAACTGTTACAGTCCAGATTCCTCCATACTAACTGTTACAGTCCAGATTCCTCCATACTAACTGTTACAGTCCAGATTCCTCCATACAAACTGTTACAGTCCAGATTCCTCCATACTAACTGTTACAGTCCAGATTCCTCCATACTAACTGTTACAGTCCAGATTCCTCCATACTAACTGTTACAGTCCAGATTCCTCCATACTAACTGTTACAGTCCAGATTCCTCCATACTAACTGTTACAGTCCAGATTCCTCCATACTAACTGTTACAGTCCAGATTCCTCCATACTAACTGTTACAGTCCAGATTCTGTCTCCATACTAACTGTTACAGTCCAGATTCCTCCATACTAACTGTTACAGTCCAGATTCCTCCATACTAACTGTTACAGTCCAGATTCCTCCATACTAACTGTTACAGTCCAGATTCCTCCATACTAACTGTTACAGTCCAGATTCCTCCATACTAACTGTTACAGTCCAGATTCCTCCATACTAACTGTTACAGTCCAGATTCCTCCATGCTAACTGTTACAGTCCAGATTCCTCCATACAAACTGTTACAGTCCAGATTCCTCCATACTAACTGTTACAGTCCAGATTCCTCCATACTAACTGTTACAGTCCAGATTCCTCCATACTAACTGTTACAGTCCAGATTCCTCCATACTAACTGTTACAGTCCAGATTCCTCCATACTAACTGTTACAGTCCAGATTCCTCCATACTAACTGTTACAGTCCAGATTCCTCCATACTAACTGTTACAGTCCAGATTCCTCCATACTAACTGTTACAGTCCAGATTCCTCCATACTAACTGTTACAGTCCAGATTCCTCCATACTAACTGTTACAGTCCAGATTCCTCCATACAAACTGTTACAGTCCAGATTCCTCCATACTAACTGTTACAGTCCAGATTCCTCCATACTAACTGTTACAGTCCAGATTCCTCCATACTAACTGTTACAGTCCAGATTCTGCCTCCATACTAACTGTTACAGTCCAGATTCTGCCTCCATACTAACTGTTACAGTCCAGATTCCTCCATACTAACTGTTACAGTCCAGATTCCTCCATACTAACTGTTACAGTCCAGATTCCTCCATACTAACTGTTACAGTCCAGATTCTGCCTCCATACTAACTGTTACAGTCCAGATTCTGCCTCCATACTAACTGTTACAGTCCAGATTCCTCCATACTAACTGTTACAGTCCAGATTCCTCCATACTAACTGTTACAGTCCAGATGCTTCCATACTAACTGTTACAGTCCAGATTCCTCCATACTAACTGTTACAGTCCAGGTTCTGCCTCCATACAAACTGTTACAGTCCAGATTCCTCCATACAAACTGTTACAGTCCAGGTTCCTCCATACTGTTACAGTCCAGATTCCTCCATACTAACTGTTACAGTCCAGATTCCTCCATACAAGCTGTTACAGTCCAGATTCCTCCATACTAACTGTTACAGTCCAGATTCCTCCATACTAACTGTTACAGTCCAGATTCCTCCATACTAACTGTTACAGTCCAGATTCCTCCATACTAACTGTTACAGTCCAGATTCCTCCATACTAACTGTTACAGTCCAGATTCCTCCATACAAACTGTTACAGTCCAGGTTCCTCCATACAAACTGTTACAGTCCAGATTCTGCCTCCATACTAACTGTTACAGTCCAGATTCCTCCATACTAACTGTTACAGTCCAGATTCCTCCATACTAACTGTTACAGTCCAGATGCCTCCATACTAACTGTTACAGTCCAGATTCCTCCATACTAACTGTTACAGTCCAGATTCCTCCATACTAACTGTTACAGTCCAGATTCTGCCTCCATACTAACTGTTACAGTCCAGATTCCTCCATACTAACTGTTACAGTCCAGATTCCTCCATACTAACTGTTACAGTCCAGATTCCTCCATACTAACTGTTACAGTCCAGATTCCTCCATACTAACTGTTACAGTCCAGATTCCTCCATACTAACTGTTACAGTCCAGATTCCTCCATACTAACTGTTACAGTCCAGATTCCTCCATACTAACTGTTACAGTCCAGATTCTGCCTCCATACTAACTGTTACTGTCCAGATTCCTCCATACAAACTGTTACAGTCCAGGTTCTGCCTCCATACTAACTGTTACAGTCCAGATTCTGCCTCCATACAGACTGTTACAGTCCAGATTCCTCCATACTAACTGTTACAGTCCAGATTCCTCCATACTAACTGTTACAGTCCAGATTCCTCCGTACTAACTGTTACAGTCCAGATTCCTCCATACTAACTGTTACAGTCCAGATTCTGCCTCCATACTAACTGTTACAGTCCAGATTCCTCCATACTAACTGTTACAGTCCAGATTCTGCCTCCATACTAACTGTTACAGTCCAGATTCCTCCATACAAACTGTTACAGTCCAGATTCTGCCTCCATACTAACTGTTACAGTCCAGATTCCTCCATACTAACTGTTACAGTCCAGATTCCTCCGTACTAACTGTTACAGTCCAGATTCCTCCATACTAACTGTTACAGTCCAGATTCTGCCTCCATACAAACTGTTACAGTCCAGATTCCTCCATACAAACTGTTACAGTCCAGATTCCTCCATACTAACTGTTACAGTCCCGATTCCTCCATACTAACTGTTACAGTCCAGATTCCTCCATACTAACTGTTACAGTCCAGATTCCTCCATACTAACTGTTACAGTCCAGATTCCTCCATACTAACTGTTACAGTCCAGATTCCTCCATACTAACTGTTACAGTCCAGATGCCTCCATACTAACTGTTACAGTCCAGATTCCTCCATACTAACTGTTACAGTCCAGATTCTGCCTCCATACAGACTGTTACAGTCCAGATTCCTCCATACTAACTGTTACAGTCCAGATTCCTCCATACTAACTGTTACAGTCCAGATTCCTCCGTACTAACTGTTACAGTCCAGATTCCTCCATACTAACTGTTACAGTCCAGATTCTGCCTCCATACTAACTGTTACAGTCCAGATTCCTCCATACTAACTGTTACAGTCCAGATTCTGCCTCCATACTAACTGTTACAGTCCAGATTCCTCCATACAAACTGTTACAGTCCAGATTCTGCCTCCATACTAACTGTTACAGTCCAGATTCCTCCATACTAACTGTTACAGTCCAGATTCCTCCGTACTAACTGTTACAGTCCAGATTCCTCCATACTAACTGTTACAGTCCAGATTCTGCCTCCATACAAACTGTTACAGTCCAGATTCCTCCATACAAACTGTTACAGTCCAGATTCCTCCATACTAACTGTTACAGTCCCGATTCCTCCATACTAACTGTTACAGTCCAGATTCCTCCATACTAACTGTTACAGTCCAGATTCCTCCATACTAACTGTTACAGTCCAGATTCCTCCATACTAACTGTTACAGTCCAGATTCCTCCATACTAACTGTTACAGTCCAGATGCCTCCATACTAACTGTTACAGTCCAGATTCCTCCATACTAACTGTTACAGTCCAGATTCCTCCATACAAACTGTTACAGTCCAGATTCTGCCTCCATACTAACTGTTACAGTCCAGATTCCTCCATACTAACTGTTACAGTCCAGATTCCTCCGTACTAACTGTTACAGTCCAGATTCCTCCATACTAACTGTTACAGTCCAGATTCTGCCTCCATACTAACTGTTACAGTCCAGATTCTGCCTCCATACTAACTGTTACAGTCCAGATTCCTCCATACTAACTGTTACAGTCCCGATTCCTCCATACTAACTGTTACAGTCCAGATTCCTCCATACTAACTGTTACAGTCCAGATTCCTCCATACTAACTGTTACAGTCCAGATTCCTCCATACAAACTGTTACAGTCCAGATTCCTCCATACTAACTGTTACAGTCCAGATTCCTCCATACTAACTGTTACAGTCCAGATTCTGCCTCCATACTAACTGTTACAGTCCAGATTCCGCCTCCATACTAACTGTTACAGTCCAGATTCCTCCATACTAACTGTTACAGTCCAGATTCCTCCATACTAACTGTTACAGTCCAGATTCCTCCATACTAACTGTTACAGTCCAGATTCCTCCATACAAACTGTTACAGTCCAGATTCCTCCATACTAACTGTTACAGTCCAGATTCTGCCTCCATACAAACTGTTACAGTCCAGATTCCTCCATACTAACTGTTACAGTCCAGATTCCTCCATACTAACTGTTACAGTCCAGATTCCTCCATACAAACTGTTACAGTCCAGATTCCTCCATACTAACTGTTACAGTCCAGATTCTGCCTCCATACTAACTGTTACAGTCCAGATTCCTCCATACTAACTGTTACAGTCCAGATTCCTCCATACTAACTGTTACAGTCCAGATTCCTCCATACAAACTGTTACAGTCCAGATTCCTCCATACTAACTGTTACAGTCCAGATTCTGCCTCCATACTAACTGTTACAGTCCAGATTCCTCCATACTAACTGTTACAGTCCAGATTCTGCCTCCATACTAACTGTTACAGTCCAGATTCTGCCTCCATACTAACTGTTACAGTCCAGATTCTGCCTCCATACAAACTGTTACAGTCCAGATTCCTCCATACAAACTGTTACAGTCCAGATTCCTCCATACTAACTGTTACAGTCCAGATTCCTCCATACTAACTGTTACAGTCCAGATTCCTCCATACTAACTGTTACAGTCCAGATTCCTCCATACTAACTGTTACAGTCCAGATTCCTCCATACTAACTGTTACAGTCCAGATTCCTCCATACTAACTGTTACAGTCCAGATGCCTCCATACTAACTGTTACAGTCCAGATTCCTCCATACTAACTGTTACAGTCCAGATTCCTCCATACAAACTGTTACAGTCCAGATTCTGCCTCCATACTAACTGTTACAGTCCAGATTCCTCCATACTAACTGTTACAGTCCAGATTCCTCCATACTAACTGTTACAGTCCAGATTCCTCCATACTAACTGTTACAGTCCAGATTCCTCCATACTAACTGTTACAGTCCAGATTCTGCCTCCATACTAACTGTTACAGTCCAGATTCCTCCATACTAACTGTTACAGTCCAGATTCCTCCATACTAACTGTTACAGTCCAGATTCCTCCATACTAACTGTTACAGTCCAGATTCCTCCATACAAACTGTTACAGTCCAGATTCCTCCATACTAACTGTTACAGTCCAGATTCCTCCATACTAACTGTTACAGTCCAGATTCCTCCATACTAACTGTTACAGTCCAGATTCCTCCATACTAACTGTTACAGTCCAGATTCCTCCATACTAACTGTTACAGTCCAGATTCCTCCATACTAACTGTTACAGTCCAGATTCCTCCATACTAACTGTTACAGTCCAGATTCCTCCATACTAACTGTTACAGTCCAGATTCCTCCATACAAACTGTTACAGTCCAGATTCCTCCATACTAACTGTTACAGTCCAGATTCTGCCTCCATACAAACTGTTACAGTCCAGATTCCTCCATACTAACTGTTACAGTCCAGATTCCTCCATACTAACTGTTACAGTCCAGATTCCTCCATACAAACTGTTACAGTCCAGATTCCTCCATACTAACTGTTACAGTCCAGATTCTGCCTCCATACTAACTGTTACAGTCCAGATTCCTCCATACTAACTGTTACAGTCCAGATTCCTCCATACTAACTGTTACAGTCCAGATTCCTCCATACAAACTGTTACAGTCCAGATTCCTCCATACTAACTGTTACAGTCCAGATTCTGCCTCCATACTAACTGTTACAGTCCAGATTCCTCCATACTAACTGTTACAGTCCAGATTCCTCCATACTAACTGTTACAGTCCAGATTCTGCCTCCATACTAACTGTTACAGTCCAGATTCCTCCATACTAACTGTTACAGTCCAGATTCCTCCATACAAACTGTTACAGTCCAGATTCCTCCATACTAACTGTTACAGTCCAGATTCCTCCATACTAACTGTTACAGTCCAGATTCCTCCATACTAACTGTTACAGTCCAGATTCCTCCATACTAACTGTTACAGTCCAGATTCCTCCATACTAACTGTTACAGTCCAGATTCCTCCATACTAACTGTTACAGTCCAGATTCCTCCATACAAACTGTTACAGTCCAGATTCCTCCATACTAACTGTTACAGTCCAGATTCCTCCATACTAACTGTTACAGTCCAGATTCCTCCATACTAACTGTTACAGTCCAGATTCCTCCATACTAACTGTTACAGTCCAGATTCCTCCATACTAACTGTTACAGTCCAGGTTCTGCCTCCATACAAACTGTTACAGTCCAGATTCCTCCGTACTAACTGTTACAGTCCAGATTCCTCCATACTAACTGTTACAGTCCAGATTCCTCCATACTAACTGTTACAGTCCAGATTCCTCCATACTAACTGTTACAGTCCAGATTCTGCCTCCATACTAACTGTTACAGTCCAGATTCCTCCATACTAACTGTTACAGTCCAGATTCCTCCATACTAACTGTTACAGTCCAGATTCCTCCATACTAACTGTTACAGTCCAGATTCCTCCATACTAACTGTTACAGTCCAGATTCCTCCATACTAACTGTTACAGTCCAGATTCTGCCTCCATACTAACTGTTACAGTCCAGATTCCTCCATACTAACTGTTACAGTCCAGATTCCTCCACACTAACTGTTATAGTCCAGATTCCTCCATACTAACTGTTACAGTCCAGATTCCTCCATACAAACTGTTACAGTCCAGATTCCTCCATACAAACTGTTACAGTCCAGATTCCTCCATACAAACTGTTACAGTCCAGATTCCTCCATACTAACTGTTACAGTCCAGATTCTGCCTCCATACTAACTGTTACAGTCCAGATTCCTCCATACAAACTGTTACAGTCCAGATTCCTCCATACTAACTGTTACTGTCCAGATTCCTCCATACTAACTGTTACAGTCCAGATTCCTCCATACTAACTGTTACAGTCCAGATTCCTCCATACTAACTGTTACAGTCCAGATTCCTCCATACAAACTGTTACAGTCCAGATTCCTCCATACAAACTGTTACAGTCCAGATTCTGCCTCCATACTAACTGTTACAGTCCAGATTCCTCCATACAAACTGTTACAGTCCAGATTCCTCCATACAAACTGTTACAGTCCAGATTCTGCCTCCATACTAACTGTTACAGTCCAGATTCCTCCATACTAACTGTTACAGTCCAGATTCCTCCATACTAACTGTTACAGTCCAGATTCTGCCTCCATACTAACTGTTACAGTCCAGATTCTGCCTCCATACTAACTGTTACAGTCCAGATTCCTCCATACTAACTGTTACAGTCCAGATTCCTCCGTACTAACTGTTACAGTCCAGATTCCTCCATACTAACTGTTACAGTCCAGATTCCTCCATACAAACTGTTACAGTCCAGATTCCTCCATACAAACTGTTACAGTCCAGATTCCTCCATACTAACTGTTACAGTCCAGATTCCTCCATACAAACTGTTACAGTCCAGATTCCTCCATACAAACTGTTACAGTCCAGATTCCTCCATACAAACTGTTACAGTCCAGATTCCTCCATACAAACTGTTACAGTCCAGATTCTGCCTCCATACTAACTGTTACAGTCCAGATTCCTCCATACAAACTGTTACAGTCCAGATTCCTCCATACTAACTGTTACAGTCCAGATTCCTCCATACTAACTGTTACAGTCCAGATTCCTCCATACTAACTGTTACAGTCCAGATTCCTCCATACTAACTGTTACAGTCCAGATTCTGCCTCCATACTAACTGTTACTGTCCAGATTCCTCCATACAAACTGTTACAGTCCAGATTCCTCCATACTAACTGTTACAGTCCAGATTCCTCCATACTAACTGTTACAGTCCAGATTCCTCCATACTAACTGTTACAGTCCAGATTCCTCCATACTAACTGTTACAGTCCAGATTCCTCCATACAAACTGTTACAGTCCAGATTCCTCCATACTAACTGTTACAGTCCAGATTCCTCCATACTAACTGTTACAGTCCAGATTCCTCCATACTAACTGTTACAGTCCAGATTCCTCCATACAAACTGTTACAGTCCAGATTCCTCCATACAAACTGTTACAGTCCAGATTCCTCCATACTAACTGTTACAGTCCAGATTCCTCCATACTAACTGTTACAGTCTAGATTCTGCCTCCATACTAACTGTTACAGTCCAGATTCCTCCATACTAACTGTTACAGTCCAGATGCCTCCATACTAACTGTTACAGTCCAGATTCCTCCATACTAACTGTTACAGTCCAGATTCCTCCATACTAACTGTTACAGTCCAGATTCCTCCATACAAACTGTTACAGTCCAGATTCCTCCATACAAACTGTTACAGTCCAGATTCCTCCATACTAACTGTTACAGTCCAGATTCCTCCATACTAACTGTTACAGTCCAGATTCCTCCATACAAACTGTTACAGTCCAGATTCCTCCATACTAACTGTTACAGTCCAGATTCCTCCATACTAACTGTTACAGTCCAGATTCCTCCATACTAACTGTTACAGTCCAGGTTCTGCCTCCATACTAACTGTTACAGTCCAGATTCTGCCTCCATACTAACTGTTACAGTCCAGATTCCTCCATACTAACTGTTACAGTCCAGATTCCTCCATACAAACTGTTACAGTCCAGATTCCTCCATACTAACTGTTACAGTCCAGATTCCTCCATACTAACTGTTACAGTCCAGATTCCTCCATACTAACTGTTACAGTCCAGATTCCTCCATACTAACTGTTACAGTCCAGATTCCTCCATACTAACTGTTACAGTCCAGATTCCTCCATACTAACTGTTACAGTCCAGATTCCTCCATACTAACTGTTACAGTCCAAATCCCTCTTACTAACTGTTACAGTCCAGATTCCTCCATACTAACTGTTACAGTCCAGATTCTGCCTCCATACTAACTGTTACAGTCCAGATTCCTCCATACTAACTGTTACAGTCCAGATTCCTCCATACTAACTGTTACTGTCCAGATTCCTCCATACAAACTGTTACAGTCCAGATTCCTCCATACTAACTGTTACAGTCCAGATTCCTCCATACTAACTGTTACAGTCCAGATTCCTCCATACAAACGGTTACAGTCCAGATTCCTCCATACTAACTGTTACAGTCCAGGTTCTGCCTCCATACTAACTGTTACAGTCCAGATTCCTCCATACTAACTGTTACAGTCCAGATTCCTCCATACTAACTGTTACAGTCCAGATTCTGCCTCCATACTAACTGTTACAGTCCAGATTCCTCCATACTAACTGTTACAGTCCAGGTTCTGCCTCCATACTAACTGTTACAGTCCAGATTCCTCCATACAAACTGTTACAGTCCAGATTCCTCCATACTAACTGTTACAGTCCAGATTCCTCCATACTAACTGTTACAGTCCAGATTCCTCCATACTAACTGTTACAGTCCAGATTCCTCCATACAAACTGTTACAGTCCAGATTCCTCCATACTAACTGTTACAGTCCAGATTCCTCCATACTAACTGTTACAGTCCAGATTCTGCCTCCATACTAACTGTTACAGTCCAGATTCCTCCATACAAACTGTTACAGTCCAGATTCCTCCATACTAACTGTTACAGTCCAGATTCCTCCATAATAACTGTTACAGTCCAGATTCCTCCATACTAACTGTTACAGTCCAGATTCCTCCATACTAACTGTTACAGTCCAGATTCCTCCATACTAACTGTTACAGTCCAGATTCCTCCATACAAACTGTTACAGTCCAGATTCCTCCATACAAACTGTTACAGTCCAGATTCCTCCATACTAACTGTTACAGTCCAGATTCCTCCATACAAACTGTTACAGTCCAGATTCCTCCATACTAACTGTTACAGTCCAGATTCCTCCATACTAACTGTTACAGTTCAGGTTCTGCCTCCATACAAACTGTTACAGTCCAGATTCCTCCATACTAACTGTTACAGTCCAGATTCCTCCATACTAACTGTTACCGTCCAGATTCCTCCATACTAACTGTTACAGTCCAGATTCTGCCTCCATACTAACTGTTACAGTCCAGATTCCTCCATACTAACTGTTACAGTCCAGATTCTGCCTCCATACTAACTGTTACAGTCCAGATTCCTCCATACTAACTGTTACAGTCCAGATTCCTCCATACTAACTGTTACAGTCCAGATTCCTCCATACTAACTGTTACAGTCCAGATTCTGCCTCCATACTAACTGTTACAGTCCAGATTCCTCCATACTAACTGTTACAGTCCAGATTCCTCCATACTAACTGTTATAGTCCAGATTCCTCCATACTAACTGTTACAGTCCAGATTCCTCCATACAAACTGTTACAGTCCAGATTCCTCCATACAAACTGTTACAGTCCAGATTCCTCCATACAAACTGTTACAGTCCAGATTCCTCCATACTAACTGTTACAGTCCAGATTCTGCCTCCATACTAACTGTTACAGTCCAGATTCCTCCATACAAACTGTTACAGTCCAGATTCCTCCATACTAACTGTTACTGTCCAGATTCCTCCATACTAACTGTTACAGTCCAGATTCCTCCATACTAACTGTTACAGTCCAGATTCCTCCATACTAACTGTTACAGTCCAGATTCCTCCATACAAACTGTTACAGTCCAGATTCCTCCATACAAACTGTTACAGTCCAGATTCTGCCTCCATACTAACTGTTACAGTCCAGATTCCTCCATACAAACTGTTACAGTCCAGATTCCTCCATACAAACTGTTACAGTCCAGATTCTGCCTCCATACTAACTGTTACAGTCCAGATTCCTCCATACTAACCGTTACAGTCCAGATTCCTCCATACTAACTGTTACAGTCCAGATTCTGCCTCCATACTAACTGTTACAGTCCAGATTCTGCCTCCATACTAACTGTTACAGTCCAGATTCCTCCATACTAACTGTTACAGTCCAGATTCCTCCATACTAACTGTTACAGTCCAGATTCCTCCATACTAACTGTTACAGTCCAGATTCCTCCATACAAACTGTTACAGTCCAGATTCCTCCATACAAACTGTTACAGTCCAGATTCTTCCTCCATACTAACTGTTACAGTCCAGATTCCTCCATACAAACTGTTACAGTCCAGATTCCTCCATACAAACTGTTACAGTCCAGATTCTGCCTCCATACTAACTGTTACAGTCCAGATTCCTCCATACTAACTGTTACAGTCCAGATTCCTCCATACTAACTGTTACAGTCCAGATTCTGCCTCCATACTAACTGTTACAGTCCAGATTCTGCCTCCATACTAACTGTTACAGTCCAGATTCCTCCATACTAACTGTTACAGTCCAGATTCCTCCATACTAACTGTTACAGTCCAGATTCCTCCATACTAACTGTTACAGTCCAGATTCCTCCATACAAACTGTTACAGTCCAGATTCCTCCATACAAACTGTTACAGTCCAGATTCCTCCATACTAACTGTTACAGTCCAGATTCCTCCATACAAACTGTTACAGTCCAGATTCCTCCATACAAACTGTTACAGTCCAGATTCCTCCATACAAACTGTTACAGTCCAGATTCCTCCATACAAACTGTTACAGTCCAGATTCTGCCTCCATACTAACTGTTACAGTCCAGATTCCTCCATACAAACTGTTACAGTCCAGATTCCTCCATACTAACTGTTACAGTCCAGATTCCTCCATACTAACTGTTACAGTCCAGATTCCTCCATACTAACTGTTACAGTCCAGATTCCTCCATACTAACTGTTACAGTCCAGATTCCTCCATACTAACTGTTACAGTCCAGATTCCTCCATACTAACTGTTACAGTCCAGATTCTGCCTCCATACTAACTGTTACAGTCCAGATTCCTCCATACAAACTGTTACAGTCCAGATTCCTCCATACTAACTGTTACAGTCCAGATTCCTCCATACTAACTGTTACAGTCCAGATTCCTCCATACTAACTGTTACAGTCCAGATTCCTCCATACTAACTGTTACAGTCCAGATTCCTCCATACTAACTGTTACAGTCCAGATTCCTCCATACAAACTGTTACAGTCCAGATTCCTCCATACTAACTGTTACAGTCCAGATTCCTCCATACTAACTGTTACAGTCCAGATTCCTCCATACTAACTGTTACAGTCCAGATTCCTCCATACAAACTGTTACAGTCCAGATTCCTCCATACAAACTGTTACAGTCCAGATTCCTCCATACTAACTGTTACAGTCCAGATTCCTCCATACTAACTGTTACAGTCCAGATTCCTCCATACAAACTGTTACAGTCCAGATTCCTCCATACTAACTGTTACAGTCCAGATTCTGCCTCCATACTAACTGTTACAGTCCAGATTCCTCCATACTAACTGTTACAGTCCAGATGCCTCCATACTAACTGTTACAGTCCAGATTCCTCCATACTAACTGTTACAGTCCAGATTCCTCCATACTAACTGTTACAGTCCAGATTCCTCCATACAAACTGTTACAGTCCAGATTCCTCCATACAAACTGTTACAGTCCAGATTCCTCCATACTAACTGTTACAGTCCAGATTCCTCCATACTAACTGTTACAGTCCAGATTCCTCCATACAAACTGTTACAGTCCAGATTCCTCCATACTAACTGTTACAGTCCAGATTCCTCCATACTAACTGTTACAGTCCAGATTCCTCCATACTAACTGTTACAGTCCAGGTTCTGCCTCCATACTAACTGTTACAGTCCAGATTCTGCCTCCATACTAACTGTTACAGTCCAGATTCCTCCATACTAACTGTTACAGTCCAGATTCCTCCATACAAACTGTTACAGTCCAGATTCCTCCATACAAACTGTTACAGTCCAGATTCCTCCATACTAACTGTTACAGTCCAGATTCCTCCATACTAACTGTTACAGTCCAGATTCCTCCATACTAACTGTTACAGTCCAGATTCCTCCATACTAACTGTTACAGTCCAGATTCCTCCATACTAACTGTTACAGTCCAGATTCCTCCATACTAACTGTTACAGTCCAGATTCCTCCATACTAACTGTTACAGTCCAAATCCCTCTTACTAACTGTTACAGTCCAGATTCCTCCATACTAACTGTTACAGTCCAGATTCTGCCTCCATACTAACTGTTACAGTCCAGATTCTGCCTCCATACTAACTGTTACAGTCCAGATTCCTCCATACTAACTGTTACAGTCCAGATTCCTCCATACTAACTGTTACAGTCCAGATTCCTCCATACTAACTGTTACAGTCCAGATTCCTCCATACTAACTGTTACTGTCCAGATTCCTCCATACAAACTGTTACAGTCCAGATTCCTCCATACTAACTGTTACAGTCCAGATTCCTCCATACAAACGGTTACAGTCCAGATTCCTCCATACTAACTGTTACAGTCCAGGTTCTGCCTCCATACTAACTGTTACAGTCCAGATTCCTCCATACTAACTGTTACAGTCCAGATTCCTCCATACTAACTGTTACAGTCCAGATTCTGCCTCCATACTAACTGTTACAGTCCAGATTCCTCCATACTAACTGTTACAGTCCAGGTTCTGCCTCCATACTAACTGTTACAGTCCAGATTCCTCCATACAAACTGTTACAGTCCAGATTCCTCCATACTAACTGTTACAGTCCAGATTCCTCCATACTAACTGTTACAGTCCAGATTCCTCCATACTAACTGTTACAGTCCAGATTCCTCCATACAAACTGTTACAGTCCAGATTCCTCCATACTAACTGTTACAGTCCAGATTCCTCCATACTGTTACAGTCCAGATTCTGCCTCCATACTAACTGTTACAGTCCAGATTCCTCCATACTGTTACAGTCCAGATTCTGCCTCCATACTAACTGTTACAGTCCAGATTCCTCCATACTAACTGTTACAGTCCAGATTCCTCCATACTAACTGTTACAGTCCAGATTCCTCCATACTAACTGTTACAGTCCAGATTCCTCCATACAAACTGTTACAGTCCAGATTCCTCCATACTAACTGTTACAGTCCAGATTCCTCCATACTAACTGTTACAGTCCAGATTCCTCCATACAAACTGTTACAGTCCAGATTCCTCCATACTAACTGTTACAGTCCAGATTCCTCCATACTAACTGTTACAGTCCAGATTCCTCCATACTAACTGTTACAGTCCAGATTCCTCCATACTAACTGTTACAGTCCAGATTCCTCCATACTAACTGTTACAGTCCAGATTCTGCCTCCATACTAACTGTTACAGTCCAGATTCCTCCATACAAACTGTTACAGTCCAGATTCCTCCATACTAACTGTTACAGTCCAGATTCCTCCATACTAACTGTTACAGTCCAGATTCCTCCATACTAACTGTTACAGTCCAGATTCCTCCATACTAACTGTTACAGTCCAGATTCCTCCATACTAACTGTTACAGTCCAGATTCCTCCATACTAACTGTTACAGTCCAGGTTCTGCCTCCATACTAACTGTTACAGTCCAGATTCCTCCATACTAACTGTTACAGTCCAGGTTCTGCCTCCATACTAACTGTTACAGTCCAGATTCCTCCATACTAACTGTTACAGTCCAGATTCTGCCTCCATACTAACTGTTACAGTCCAGATTCCTCCATACTAACTGTTACAGTCCAGATTCATCCATACTAACTGTTACAGTCCAGGTTCTGCCTCCATACTAACTGTTACAGTCCAGATTCCTCCATACTAACTGTTACTGTCCAGATTCCTCCATACAAACTGTTACAGTCCAGATTCCTCCATACTAACTGTTACAGTCCAGATTCCTCCATACTAACTGTTACAGTCCAGATTCCTCCATACAAACTGTTACAGTCCAGATTCCTCCATACTAACTGTTACAGTCCAGATTCCTCCATACTAACTGTTACAGTCCAGATTTCTCCATACAAACTGTTACAGTCCAGATTCCTCCATACTAACTGTTACAGTCCAGATTCCTCCATACTAACTGTTACAGTCCAGATTCCTCCATACTAACTGTTACAGTCCAGATTCTGCCTCCATACTAACTGTTACAGTCCAGATTCTGCCTCCATACTAACTGTTACAGTCCAGATTCCTCCATACTAACTGTTACAGTCCAGATTCCTCCATACTAACTGTTACAGTCCAGATTCCTCCATACTAACTGTTACAGTCCAGATTCTGCCTCCATACTAACTGTTACAGTCCAGATTCCTCCATACTAACTGTTACAGTCCAGATTCCTCCATACTAACTGTTACAGTCCAGATTCCTCCATACTAACTGTTACAGTCCAGATTCCTCCATACAAACTGTTACAGTCCAGATTCCTCCATACTAACTGTTACAGTCCAGATTCCTCCATACTAACTGTTACAGTCCAGATTCCTCCATACTAACTGTTACAGTCCAGATTCCTCCATACTAACTGTTACAGTCCAGATTCCTCCATACTAACTGTTACAGTCCAGATTCCTCCATACTAACTGTTAGTCCAGATTCCTCCATACTAACTGTTACAGTCCAGATTCCTCCATACTAACTGTTACAGTCCAGATTCCTCCATACAAACTGTTACAGTCCAGATTCTGCCTCCATACTAACTGTTACAGTCCAGATGCCTCCATACTAACTGTTACAGTCCAGATTCCTCCATACTAACTGTTACAGTCCAGATTCCTCCATACAAACTGTTACAGTCCAGATTCCTCCATACTAACTGTTACAGTCCAGATTCCTCCATACTAACTGTTACAGTCCAGATTCTGCCTCCATACTAACTGTTACAGTCCAGATTCTGCCTCCATACTAACTGTTACAGTCCAGATTCCTCCATACTAACTGTTACAGTCCAGATTCCTCCATACTAACTGTTACAATCCAGATTCCTCCATACTAACTGTTACAGTCCAGATTCCTCCATACTAACTGTTACAGTCCAGATTCCTCCATACAAACTGTTACAGTCCAGATTCCTCCATACTAACTGTTACAGTCCAGATTCCTCCATACTAACTGTTACAGTCCAGATTCCTCCATACTAACTGTTACAGTCCAGATTCCTCCATACAAACTGTTACAGTCCAGATTCCTCCATACTAACTGTTACAGTCCAGATTCCTCCATACTAACTGTTACAGTCCAGATTCCTCCATACTAACTGTTACAGTCCAGATTCCTCCATACTAACTGTTACAGTCCAGATTCTGCCTCCATACTAACTGTTACAGTCCAGATTCCTCCATACTAACTGTTACAGTCCAGATTCCTCCATACTAACTGTTACAGTCCAGATTCCTCCATACAAACTGTTACTGTCCAGATTCTGCCTCCATACTAACTGTTACAGTCCAGATTCCTCCATACTAACTGTTACAGTCCAGATTCCTCCATACTAACTGTTACAGTCCAGATTCCTCCATACTAACTGTTACAGTCCAGATTCCTCCATACTGTTACAGTCCAGATTCCTCCATACTAACTGTTACAGTCCAGATTCCTCCATACAAACTGTTACAGTCCAGATTCCTCCATACTAACTGTTACAGTCCAGATTCCTCCATACTAACTGTTACAGTCCAGATTCCTCCATACAAACTGTTACAGTCCAGATTCCTCCATACAAACTGTTACAGTCCAGATTCCTCCATACTAACTGTTACAGTCCAGATTCCTCCATACAAACTGTTACAGTCCAGATTCCTCCATACAAACTGTTACAGTCCAGACTCCTCCATACAAACTGTTACAGTCCAGATTCCTCCATACTAACTGTTACAGTCCAGATTCTGCCTCCATACAAACTGTTACTGTCCAGATTCTGCCTCCATACTGTTACAGTCCAGATTCCTCCATACTAACTGTTACATTCCAGATTCCTCCATACTAACTGTTACAGTCCAGATTCCTCCATACTAACTGTTACAGTCCAGATTCCTCCATACTAACTGTTACAGTCCAGATTCCTCCATACTAACTGTTACAGTCCAGATTCTGCCTCCATACTAACTGTTACAGTCCAGATTCCTCCATACTAACTGTTACAGTCCAGATTCTGCCTCCATACTAACTGTTACAGTCCAGATTCTGCCTCCATACTAACTGTTACAGTCCAGATTCCTCCATACTAACTGTTACAGTCCAGATTCTGCCTCCATACTAACTGTTACAGTCCAGATTCCTCCATACTAACTGTTACAGTCCAGATTCCTCCATACAAACTGTTACAGTCCAGATTCTGCCTCCATACTAACTGTTACAGTCCAGATTCTGCCTCCATACTAACTGTTACAGTCCAGATTCCTCCATACTAACTGTTACAGTCCAGATTCTGCCTCCATACTAACTGTTACAGTCCAGATTCCTCCATACTAACTGTTACAGTCCAGATTCCTCCATACAAACTGTTACAGTCCAGATTCTGCCTCCATACTAACTGTTACAGTCCAGATTCTGCCTCCATACTAACTGTTACAGTCCAGATTCCTCCATACTAACTGTTACAGTCCAGATTCCTCCATACAAACTGTTACAGTCCAGATTCTGCCTCCATACTAACTGTTACAGTCCAGATTCTGCCTCCATACTAACTGTTACAGTCCAGATTCCTCCATACTAACTGTTACAGTCCAGATTCCTCCATACTAACTGTTACAGTCCAGATTCCTCCATACTAACTGTTACAGTCCAGATTCCTCCATACTAACTGTTACAGTCCAGATTCCTCCATACTAACTGTTACAGTCCAGATTCCTCCATACTAACTGTTACAGTCCAGATTCCTCCATACAAACTGTTACAGTCCAGATTCTGCCTCCATACTAACTGTTACAGTCCAGATTCCTCCATACTAACTGTTACAGTCCAGATTCCTCCATACTAACTGTTACAGTCCAGATTCCTCCATACTAACTGTTACAGTCCAGATTCCTCCATACTAACTGTTACAGTCCAGATTCCTCCATACTAACTGTTACAGTCCAGATTCCTCCATACTAACTGTTACAGTCCAGATTCCTCCATACTAACTGTTACAGTCCAGATTCCTCCATACTAACTGTTACAGTCCAGATTCCTCCATACTAACTGTTACAGTCCAGATTCCTCCATACAAACTGTTACAGTCCAGATTCCTCCATACTGTTACAGTCCAGATTCCTCCATACTGTTACAGTCCAGATTCCTCCATACTGTTACAGTCCAGATTCCTCCATACTAACTGTTACAGTCCAGATTCCTCCATACTAACTGTTACAGTCCAGATTCCTCCATACTAACTGTTACAGTCCAGATTCCTCCATACTAACTGTTACAGTCCAGATTCCTCCATACTAACTGTTACAGTCCAGATTCCTCCATACTAACTGTTACAGTCCAGATTCCTCCATACTAACTGTTACAGTCCAGATTCCTCCGTACTAACTGTTACAGTCCAGATTCCTCCATACTAACTGTTACAGTCCAGATTCCTCCATACTAACTGTTACAGTCCAGATGCCTCCATACTAACTGTTACAGTCCAGATTCCTCCATACTGTTACAGTCCAGATTCCTCCATACAAACTGTTACAGTCCAGATTCCTCCATACAAACTGTTACAGTCCAGGTTCTGCCTCCATACTAACTGTTACAGTCCAGATTCCTCCATACTGTTACAGTCCAGATTCCTCCATACTAACTGTTACAGTCCAGATTCTGCCTCCATACTAACTGTTACAGTCCAGATTCCTCCATACTAACTGTTACAGTCCAGATTCCTCCATACTAACTGTTACAGTCCAGATTCCTCCATACTAACTGTTACAGTCCAGATTCCTCCATACTAACTGTTACAGTCCAGATTCCTCCATACTAACTGTTACAGTCCAGATTCCTCCATACTAACTGTTACAGTCCAGATTCCTCCATACTAACTGTTACAGTCCAGATTCCTCCATACTAACTGTTACAGTCCAGATTCCTCCATACTAACTGTTACAGTCCAGATTCCTCCATACTAACTGTTACAGTCCAGATTCTGCCTCCATACTAACTGTTACAGTCCAGATTCCTCCATACTAACTGTTACAGTCCAGATTCCTCCATACTAACTGTTACAGTCCAGATTCCTCCATACTGTTACAGTCCAGATTCCTCCATACTAACTGTTACAATCCAGATTCCTCCATACTAACTGTTACAGTCCAGATTCTGCCTCCATACTAACTGTTACAGTCCAGATTCCTCCATACTAACTGTTACAGTCCAGATTCCTCCATACTGTCGTGTCTTCAGTATCATTAAAAGTGAAGACTTGTATTTAACCAAATCATTTCTCTGTAATAATTATTACGTGATTATACTAATCATGTAAATGTAATTAACTAGGAAGTCGGGGCACCAAGGAAAATATTCAGATTACAAATTAATAATTTTCCTAATTATAACTCTTCAGATATTTTAAAATCTGATCAGTTAGTCTTTAAATTAATGAATTTTTCTTTACCTCGCGTTAGTCTCATTCCAAACGTCGTAAATTGTTGGTTATCTGCACGAACCCAGTGTTCACTATGAGTCATCCATAAACCAATTGTCTTAATCATTTATTTACAATCACAGAAATGCATAAACAAACAAACAGTAGATCTGGTTACAAGGAAATTATGAGGTTCCCTAGTGGGCTCAGCCAATATGACGGCTTGGTGGACAAAGGGAAGTGGGTGTGGACTGGGAAGTGGGTGTGGACTGGGAAGTGGGTGTGGACTGGGAAGTGGGTGTGGACTGGGAAGTGGGTGTGGACTGGGAAGTGGGTGTGGACTGGGAAGTGGGTGTGGACTGGGAAGTGGGTGTGGACTGAGAAAGAGCGGGAAAGACAAAAGAGTCACTACACACAGTTGATAATTATATTAATTATATCTAGCTGCGGACTAGTAATTAGTGTCTAAGATTTGCTCTTATTCTGTAGGAATCGACAGTCTCAGAGTTGAACCATTTCCCGCTGTGTAGCCAATGCTCAACGTGATATGGTTAGGATATGGTTAGGTTGGTAACCAGTTTATAACAGCAATAAGGCACCTCGGGGGGGTTTTGATATATGGCCATATACCACGGCTAAGGGATGTGTCCAGGCCCTCCGCGTTGTGTCATGGGTAAGAACAGCCCTTAGCCGTGGTTGAGTCACGGGTAAGAACAGCCCTTAGCCGTGGTTGAGTCATGGGTAAGAACAGCCCTTAGCCGTGGTTGAGTCATGGGTAAGAACAGCCCTTAGCCGTGGTTGAGTCATGGGTAATAACAGCCCTTAGCCGTGGTTGAGTCATGGGTAATAACAGCCCTTAGCCGTGGTTGAGTCATGGGTAATAACAGCCCTTAGCCGTGGTTGAGTCATGGGTAAGAACAGCCCTTAGCCGTGGTTGAGTCATGGGTAATAACATCCCTTAGCCGTGGTTGAGTCATGGGTAATAACAGCCCTTAGCCGTGGTTGTGTCATGGGTAAGAACAGCCCTTAGCCGTGGTTGAGTCATGGGTAAGAACAGCCCTTAGCCGTGGTTGCGTCATGGGTAAGAACAGCCCTTAGTCGTGGTTGCGTCATGGGTAAGAACAGCCCTTAGCCGTGGTTGAGTCATGGGTAAGAACAGCCCTTAGCCGTGGTTGAGTCATCGGTAAGAACAGCCCTTAGCCGTGGTTGAGTCATGGGTAAGAACAGCCCTTAGCCGTGGTTGCGTCATGGGTAAGAACAACCCTTAGCCGTGGTTGCGTCATGGGTAAGAACAGCCCTTAGCCGTGGTTGAGTCACGGGTAAGAACAGCCCTTAGCCGTGGTTGAGTCACGGGTAAGAACAGCCCTTAGCCGTGGTTGAGTCATGGGTAAGAACAGCCCTTAGCCGTGGTTGAGTCATGGGTAAGAACAGCCCTTAGCCGTGGTTGAGTCATGGGTAAGAACAGCCCTTAGCCGTGGTTGAGTCATGGGTAATAACAGCCCTTAGCCGTGGTTGAGTCATGGGTAAGAACAGCCCTTAGCCGTGGTTGAGTCATGGGTAAGAACAGCCCTTAGCCGTGGTTGAGTCATGGGTAATAACAGCCCTTAGCCGTGGTTGAGTCATGGGTAAGAACAGCCCTTAGCCGTGGTTGAGTCATGGGTAAGAACAGCCCTTAGCCGTGGTTGAGTCATGGGTAAGAACAGCCCTTAGCCGTGGTTGAGTCATGGGTAATAACAGCCCTTAGCCGTGGTATACACCTTGTCTAGCCTGATTCCTTCATTATAAAACAGTTACAAAGCCTTGTACCTGGCGATCGCATCACATCAATAAATCACAGTACATGAACTGTTCTTCCCCCTGCGTAAAGTATTCCAGATGAATATGCTAATTAATTAATTCATATAAGTCTTTTGGTATGCCAGGACTTGCCGTTGTGTTTTTTTTTTTTTTTTTTTACCTTTATTTAACTAGGCAAGTCAGTTAAGAACAAATTCTTATTTTCAATGACGGCCTAGGAACAGTGGGTTAACTGCCTGTTCAGGGGCAGAACGACAGATTTGTACCTTGTCAGCTCGGGGGTTTGAACTTGCAACCTTCCAGTTACTAGTCCAACGCTCTAACCACTAGGCTACCCTGCCGCCTCTCCTCTTCTCCCTCCTACCTCCCGTCCGTCCGTCCATCCATCTCTCCTAACTCCCTGCCTCCGTCCGTCCATCCCATCTCTCCTATCCATCCATCCACCTCTCCTCTTCTCCCTCCTACCTCCCGTCCGTCCGTCCGTCCGTCTCTCCTAACTCCCTGCCTCCGTCCGTCCATCCCACCTCTCCTCTTCTCCCTCCTACCTCCCGTCCGTCCGTCCATCCATCTCTCCTAACTCCCTGCCTCCGTCCGTCCATCCCATCTCTCCTATCCATCCATCCATCTCTCCTCTTCTCCCTCCTACCTCCTGTCCGTCCGTCCATGTTTTCCCTGCTTTTGGCGCTGGAAGCAGACAGGCTGGAGTAGCCCGCTTGTTTTAGATGCTAACGATGATCAGCAATGATCAAGGTATTTTGATCTTGTTTGGTATTTGCATTGGGAACCCATGCAGAGCCTACAGTCAGTGGGCCCTGGTTTGATGGGTAGAGAACAGTGATATAACAATGACAGAGAAGTGGCCAACTGGCATCTGGCTACAGGGGGCCTGTTTACATCTCTGTGTGAGCTAACAGCAGGTCTCTGTGTGTGGAGGGACTTCATGAAAGGTCTCTAAATCATCGGTTTTAATTCCTCCTCTCCTCCCTTTTTCTCTCCACTTCTCTCTCTCTCCCACTCTCTTCCTCATTCTCTAATACCACCCCTCTCTCCTCTTATCCCTCTTCCCTCCATCTCTTTTCTCCCCATCCCTCTCTCCTCTCCCTCCATCCATCTCTCCTCTTCTCCCTCCTACCTCCCGTCCGTCCGTCCATCCATCTCTCCCTCCACCCATCTCTCCTCTTCTCCCTCCGTCTGTCCATCCATCTCTCCTCTCCCTCCATCCATCTCTCCTCTTCTCCCTCCTACCTCCCTCTGTCCATCCATCCATCTCTCCTAACTCCCTGCCTCCGTCCGTCCATCCCATCTCTCCTAACCATCCATCTCTCCTTTTCTCCCTCCTACCTCCCTCCCTCCATCCATCCATATCTCCTCTCCCTCCATCCATCTCTCCTCTCTCCCCATCCATCTCTCCTCTCCCTCCCTCCATCCATCTCTCCTCTTCTCCCTCCTAACTCCCTCCGTCCGTCCATCCATCTCTCCTCTCCCTCCATCCATCTCTCCTCTCTCCCCATCCATCTCTCCTCTCCCTACATCCGTCTCTCCTCTTCTCCCTCCTAACTCTCTCCATCCATCCATCGCTCCTCTTCTCCCTCTTACCTCCCTCTATCATCCATCTCTCCCTCCATCCATCTCTCCTCTTCTCCCTCTTAACTCCCTCCATCCATCCATCCATCTCTCCTCTCTCTCCATCCATCTCTCCTCTCCCTCCATCCATCTCTCCTCTCCCTCCATCCATCTCTCTTCTCTCCCCATCCATCTCTCCTCTCTCTCCATCCATCTCTCCTCTCTCTCCATCCATCTCTCCTCTCTCTCCATCCATCTCTCCTCTTCTCCCTCCTAACTCCCTCTGTCCATCCATACATCTCTCCACTTCCTCCCTCCCTCCCTCCATCCATCTCTCCTCTTCTCCCTCCTAACTCCCTCCGTCCGTCCATCCGTCTCTCCTCTCTCCCCAGACTGTATGAGAACAAAGGAGAAGCAGACTTCATGGAGTCCTTGAGGAATCTCTTCACTTCCTTCAATGACATGATGAACATCAACTCTGAGAACACAGGCATGGTGAAGGTAGGACATCAATCATATAGTCTGGCTCTGCTTCAGAGTGATGCCTTTTGTGTTTCCATGGTATTCTATGCATTCTGTCTCCCTGTGTAGATCAGTCTCTAGTTCCCATCTCATGTCCACTATGTGTCTATAGTAGAGGTCGACCAATTAGGATTTTTCAACACCAATACCGATTTATTGGAGGACCAAAAAAAAGCAGATACCGATTAATTGGCCTAATATTTTTTATTTATTTTTTAAATATATATATTTGTAATAATGACAATTACATCAATACTGAATGAACAATGAACACTTTTATTTGAACCTAATATAATACATAAATAAAATCTATTTAGTCTCAAATAAATAATGAAACATGTTCAATTTGGCTTACATAATGCAAAAACAAAGTGTTGGAGAAGAAAGTAAAAGTGCAATATGTGCCATGTATGAAAGCTAACGTTTAAGTTCCTTGCTCAGAACATGAGAACATATGAAAGCTGGTGGTTCCTTTTAACATGAGTCTTCAATATTCCCAGGTAAGAAGTTTCAGGTTGTAGTTATTATAGGAATTATAGGACTTATTTCTCTCTATACCATTTGTATGTTGTATGTCATATACCTTTGACTATTGGATGTTCTAATAGCCACTTTAGTATTGCCAGCCTAATCTCAGGAGTTGATAGGGTTGAAGTCATAACAGCTCTGTGCATCAAGCATTGCTAAGAGCTGCTGGCAAATGCAGTAAAGTTTGAATGAATGCTTACGAGCCTGCTGCTGCCTCAGTCAGACTGCTCTATCAAATCATAGACTTAATTATAACATAATGACACAGAAATACGAGCCTTAGGTCATTAATATGGTCAATTTCCAGAAACTATCAGTTTTGAAAACAAATCGTTTATTCTTTCAGTGAAATACGGAACCATTACGTATTTTATCTAACGGGTGGCATCCTTACGTCTAAATATTCCTGTTACATTGCACAACCTTCAATGTTATGTCATAATTACGTAAAATTCTGGCAAATTAGGCGGCAACGAGCCAGGCGGCCCAAACTATTGCATACACCCTGACTCTGCGTGCAACGAGCCAGGCGGCCCAAACTGTTGCATACACCCTGACTCTGCGTGCAACGAGCCAGACGGCCCAAACTGTTGCATATACCCTGACTCTGCGTGCAACGAGCCAGGCGGCCCAAACTGTTGCATACACCCTGACTCTGCGTGCAACGAGCCAGGCGGCCCAAACTATTGCATACACCCTGACTCTGCGTGCAACGAGCCAGGCGGCCCAAACTGTTGCATACACCCTGACTCTGCGTGCAACGAGCCAGGCGGCCCAAACTGTTGCATATACCCTGACTCTGCGTGCAACGAGCCAGGCGGCCCAAACTGTTGCATATACCCTGACTCTGTGTGCAACGAGCCAGGCGGCCCAAACTGTTGCATACACCCTGACTCTGCGTGCAACGAGCCAGGCGGCCCAAACTGTTGCATACACCCTGACTCTGCGTGCAACGAGCCAGGCGGCCCAAACTGTTGCATACACCCTGACTCTGCGTGCAACGAGCCAGGCGGCCCGAACTGTTGCATACACCCTGACTCTGCGTGCAACGAGCCAGGCGGCCCAAACTGTTGCATACACCCTGACTCTGCGTGCAACGAGCCAGGCGGCCCAAACTGTTGCATATACCCTGACTCTGTGTGCAACGAGCCAGGCGGCCCAAACTGTTGCATACACCCTGACTCTGCGTGCAACGAGCCAGGCGGCCCAAACTGTTGCATACACCCTGACTCTGCGTGCAACGAGCCAGGCGGCCCAAACTGTTGCATACACCCTGACTCTGCGTGCAACGAGCCAGGCGGCCCGAACTGTTGCATACACCCTGACTCTGCGTGCAACGAGCCAGGCGGCCCAAACTGTTGCATACACCCTGACTCTGTGTGCGATGAACGCAAGAGAAGTGACACAATTTCACCTGGTTAATGTTGCCTGCTAACCTGGATTTCTTTGAACTAAATATACAGGTTTAAACATATATATATACATCTGTGTATTGATTTTAAGATGTTTATGGTTGGGTACATTCGTTCAACGGTTGTACTTTTTTCGCGAATGCGTTTTTGTAAAAAATCATCCCCCGTTTGGCGAAGTTGAAGTAGGCTGTGATTCGATGATAAATTAACGGGCACCGCATTGACAAGCTGGTTAACCTCGTAATATCATCAACCACTAGTTAACTAGTGATTATGTGAATATTGATTGTTTTTTATAAGATGGAAGTTTAGTGCTAGCTAGCAATTTACCTTGGCTCCTTGCTGCACTCGCGTAACAGGTGGTCAGCAGTTTCCTCGTGGAACGCAATGTAATCGGCCATAATCGGCATCCAAAAAGGCTGATTACTGATTGAAATCGTCCCTAATTAATCGGTCCATATGTATCATGCTCTCCTAGGGGTAAAGGACAATATACAGAGCCAGTCAAGGGTTTTTTCTATATTGTTGTAGTATGTTCTACAATGTAGAATAACAGTGAAGACATCAAAACTATGAAATAGCACACATGGAATCATGCAGTAACTAAAAAAAACTGTTAAAACAAAAAATATTTTTTGAATTTTGATTCTTCTAAGTAGCCACCCTTTGCTTTGATGACAGCTTTGCACACTCTTGGCATTCTCTCAACCAGCTTCACGAGGAATGCTTTTCCAACAGTCTTGAAGGAGTTCCCACATATGCTGAGCACTTGTTGACTGCTTTTCCTTCACTTTGCGGTCCAACTAATCCCAAACCATCTCAATTGAGTGGAGGTCGGGTGATTGTGGAGGCCAGGTCATCTGATGCAGCACTCCATTACTTTCCTTCTTGGTCAAATAGCCCTTACACAGCCTGGAGGTGTGTTGGGTCATTGTCCTGTTGAAAAACAAATGATAGTCCCACTAAGCCCAAACCTGATGTGTTGGCGTATCGCTGCAGAATGCTGTGGTAGCCGTGCTGGATAAGTGTGTCTTGAATTCAAAATAAGTCACAGACAGTGTCACCAACAAAGCACCATCACACCTCCTCCTCCATGCTTCATGGTGGAACCCACACATGCGGAGATCATCCGTTCACCTACTCTGCATCTCACAAAGACACGGCAGTTGGAACCAAAAATCTCAAGTTTGGACTCCTCAGACCAAAGGTCAGATTTCCACCAGTCTAATGTCCATTGCTCTTGTTTCTTGGCCCAAGCAAGTCTCGTCTTCTATTGGTATCCTTTAGTAGTGGTTTCTATGCAACAATTCGACAATAAACTGCCTGATTCAAGCAGTCTCTGAACAGTTGATGTTGAGATGTGTCTGTTACTTTAACTCTGAAGCATTTATTTGGGCTGCAATCTGAGGTGCAGTTAACTCTAATGAACTTATCCTCTGCAGCAGAGCTAATTCTGGGTCTTCCTTTCCTGTGGCGGTCCTCATGAGAGCCAGTTTAATCACAGCGCTTGATGGTTTTACTGCATTTGAAGAAACGTTCAAAGTTCTTGAAAATTTCCCAGGATTGACTGACCTTCATGTCTTAAAGTAATGATGGACTGTCGTTTGTCTTTGCTTATTTGAGCTGTTCTTTTACCAAATAGGGCTATCTTCTGTATACCACCCTTGCCATGTCACAACATAACACAACTGATTGGCTCAAACGCATTAAGAAAGGAAAGAAATTCCACAAATTAACTTTTAACAAGGCACACCTGTTAATGGAAATGCATTCCAGGTGACTACCTCATGAAGCTGGTTGAGAGAATGCCAAGAGTGTGCAAAGCTGTCATCAAGGCAAAGGGTGGCTATTTGAAATATACAATATATTTTGATTTGTATAATTAACACTTTTTTGTTTACTACATGATTCCAAATGTGTTATTTCATAGTTTTCACTTATTATTCTACAATGCAGAAAATAGTAAAAAAAAAACTGGAATAAGTAGGTGTGTTCAGACTTTTGATTGGTACTGTATCTCCTATTGTTGTCTGTGTGTTGTTCCCCTCTGTGTTCATTGTCTTTTTGAATAGATCTCTCCATGTGCCTCCCTCCCCTCTGTGTTCATATGTATTTCTTCTGCAACTGTTATCTATGTCTGTGTTCTCTCTCTGACCTGTTCTGTGTCCCGACGCATCTCTCTCGCTCTCTCTTGTGCTCTCTATCACACTCTCTCTCTTGTGCTCTCTCTTGTGCTCTCTCTCACACTCTCTCTCTTGCACTCTCTGACCTGTTCTGTGTCCCGGGGCATCTATCTCTCTCTGACCTGGCCTGTTCTGTGTCCCGGGGCATCTCTGCGTTCCTCCTCTTTAGCTCCTCCTCAAGGTATTTTCTGATATCCCTCCTTTCCTCCCTCCCTCCCTCCCTAAATCCCCTCCCTACCGTTAGACTGTTAATCCTCTTCAACAGTGGCCATGTCCCCAATGGTACCTTATTTCCTCTTTGCTTATGGGCCCCGGTCAAAAGTATAGCACTATGGTCATTGGTACATAATGACTGATGGCTCTAGACAAGCATAATGACTGATGACTCTAGACAAGCATAATGACTCTAGACAAGCATAATGACTCTAGACAAGCATAATGACTCTAGACAAGCATAATGACTGATGCCTCTAGACAAGCATAATGACTGATGCCTCTAGACAAGCATAATGACTGATGGCTCTAGACAAGCATAATGACTGATGCCTCTAGACAAGCATAATGACTGATGCCTCTAGACAAGCATAATGACTGATGACTCTAGACAAGCATAATGACTGATGACTCTAGACAAGCATAATGACTGATGGCTCTAGACAAGCCTAATGACTGATGACTCTAGACAAGCATAACGACTGATGGCTCTAGACAAGCCTAATGACTGATGACTCTAGACAAGCATAACGACTGATGGCTCTAGACAAGCATAATGACTGATGGCTCTAGACAAGCATAATGACTGATGCCTCTAGACAAGCATAATGACTCTAGACAAGCGTAATGACTGATGGCTCTAGACAAGCATAATGACTGATGACTCTAGACAAGCATAATGACTGATGCCTCTAGACAAGCATAATGACTGATGACTAGACAAGCATAATGACCTATGACTCTAGACAAGCATAACGACTGATGGCTCTAGACAAGCATAATGACTGATGCCTCTAGACAAGCATAATGACTGATGCCTCTAGACAAGCATAATGACTGATGCCTCTAGACAAGCATAATGACTGATGACTAGACAAGCATAATGACCTATGACTCTAGACAAGCATAACGACTGATGGCTCTAGACAAGCATAATGACTGATGACTCTAGACAAGCATAATGACTGATGACTCTAGACAAGCCTAATGACTGATGGCTCTAGACAAGCCTAATGACTGATGACTCTAGACAAGCATAATGACTGATGACTCTAGACAAGCATAATGACTGATGACTCTAGACAAGCATAATGACTGATGACTCTAGACAAGCATAATGACTGATGCCTCTAGACAAGCCTAATGACTGATGACTCTAGACAAGCATAATGACTGATGACTCTAGACAAGCATAATGACTGATGACTCTAGACAAGCCTAATGACTGATGACTCTAGACAAGCATAATGACTGATGACTCTAGACAAGCATAATGACTGATGCCTCTAGACAAGCATAATGACTGATGACTCTAGACAAGCATAATGACTGATGACTCTAGACAAGCATAATGACTGATGACTCTAGACAAGCATAATGACTGATGACTCTAGACAAGCATAATGACTGATGACTCTAGACAAGCCTAATGACTGATGACTCTAGACAAGCATAACGACTGATGGCTCTAGACAAGCATAATGACTGATGACTCTAGACAAGCCTAATGACTGATGACTCAAGACAAGCATAACGACTGATGGCTCTAGACAAGCCTAATGACTGATGGCTCTAGACAAGCCTAATGACTGATGGCTCTAGACAAGCATAACGACTGATGGCTCTAGACAAGCCTAATGACTGATGACTCTAGACAAGCATAATGGCTCTAGACAAGCCTAATGACTGATGGCTCTAGACAAGCCTAATGACTGATGGCTCTAGACAAGCATAACGACTGATGGCTCTAGACAAGCCTAATGACTGATGACTCTAGACAAGCATAACGACTGATGGCTCTAGACAAGCATAATGACTCTAGACAAGCATAATGACTGATGACTCTAGACAAGCGTAACGACACATCCTGTCATACAAAATATTGTGATATTGTAGTTAACATTCAACATTCTAGTGAGGGCCAGGGTTGTTACCCAGTTGGTCATCTAATCACCTTTAAGATCAGGGATAATCCTAATCGTTTTTGTTTTGTCCAGGGTGCAGCGCTGAGATATGTCCCCACCATCGTGAACGACGTCAAACTGGTCTTCGATCCCAAGGAGCTCAGGTGGGTTTTCATCAGGGAAACTGCTGTTCCGTGGTGAATGTTTTAACACATCTGGTAATGTACACTATACACTCATGCTTTCACACTGTATATAACACACTTCTACAAGGCCATAACAGAGATGAGATTTACTTCTTATTCCCTCCACTGGCTGGGACTCCTGTTAGACTATACTGTAATGTCATTATCTGTGAATCCTGAATACTGTAATGTCATTATCTGTGACTCCTGAATACTGTAGTATCATTATCTGTGACTCCTGAATATTGTAATGCCATTATCTGTGACTCCTGACTACTGTAGTATCATTATCTGTGACTCCTGAATACTGTAGTGTCATTATCTGTGACTCCTGACTACTGTAGTATCATTATCTGTGACTCATGTTAGCCTATACTGTAATGTCATTATCTGTAACTCCTGAATACTGTAGTATCATTATCTGTGACTCCTGAATACTGTAATGCCATTATCTGTAACTCCTGAATACTGTAGTGTCATTATCTGTGACTCATGAATACTGTAATGTCATTATCTCTGACTCCTGAATACTGTAGTGTCATTATCTGTGACTCCTGAATACTGTAGTATCATTATCTGTGACTCCTGTTAGACTATACTGTAATGTCATTATCTGTGACTCCTGACTACTGTAATGCCATTATCTGTAACTCCTGAATACTGTAGTGTCATTATCTGTGACTCCTGAATACTGTAATGTCATTATCTGTGACTCATGTTAGCCTATACTGTAATGTCATTATCTGTAACTCCTGAATACTGTAATGCCATTATCTGTAACTCCTGAATACTGTAGTGTCATTATCTGTGACTCCTGAATACTGTAGTGTCATTATCTGTGACTCCTGAATACTGTAGTATCATTATCTGTGACTCCTGTTAGACTATACTGTAATGTCATTATCTGTGACTCCTGACTACTGTAATGCCATTATCTGTAACTCCTGAATACTGTAGTGTCATTATCTGTGACTCCTGAATACTGTAATGTCATTATCTGTGACTCCTGAATACTGTAATGCCATTATCTGTGACTCATGAATACTGTAATGTCATTATCTCTGACTCCTGAATACTGTAGTGTCATTATCTGTGACTCCTGAATACTGTAGTATCATTATCTGTGACTCCTGTTAGACTATACTGTAATGTCATTATCTGTGACTCCTGACTACTGTAATGCCATTATCTGTAACTCCTGAATACTGTAGTGTCATTATCTGTGACTCCTGAATACTGTAATGTCATTATCTGTGACTCCTGAATACTGTAATGCCATTATCTGTGACTCCTGAATACTGTAGTGTCATTATCTGTGACTCCTGCTAGACTATACTGTAATGTCCTTATCTGTGACTCCTGAATACTGTAATGCCATTATCTGTGACTCCTTAATACTCTAGTGTCATTATCTGTGACTCCTGAATACTGTAGTATCATTATCTTTGACTCCTGAATACTGTAATGTCATTATCTGTGACTCCTGTTCCACTGTACTGTGGTGTCATTATCTGTGACTCCTGAATACTGTAGTCATTATCTGTGACTCCTGTTCGACTGTACTGTAGTGTCATTATCTGTGACTCCTGAATACTGTAGTCATTATCTGTGACTCCTTTTTCGACTGTACTGTAGTGTCATTTTCTGTGACTCCTGAATACTGTAGTCATTCTCTGTGACTCCTGTTCGACTGTACTGTGGTGTCATTATCTGTGACTCATGTATACTGTATTGTCATTATCTGTGACTCCTGAATACTGTAGTCATTATCTGTGACTCCTCTTCGACTGTACTGTAGTGTCATTTTCTGTGACTCCTGTATACTGTATTGTCATTATCTGTGACTCCTGTTCGACTGTACTGTGGTGTCATTATCTGTGACTCCTGAATACTGTAGTCATTATCTGTGACTCCTGTTCGACTGTACTGTAGTGTCATTATTTGTGACTCCTGAATACTGTAGTCATTCTCTGTGACTCCTGTTCGACTTTACTGTGGTGTCATTATCTGTGACTCATATATACTTTATTATCATTATCTGTAACTCCTGAATACTGTAGTCATTATCTGTGACTCGTGTTCGACTGTGCTGTAGTGTCATTATCTGTGACTCGTGTTCGACTGTGCTGTAGTGTCATTATCTGTGACTCGTGTTCGACTGTGCTGTAGTGTCATTATCTGTGACTCGTGTTCGACTGTGCTGTAGTGTCATTATCTGTACATGTAAGGATGCCCGAAGCTAAGGAAGAGGTGCAGGAGTGAATCTGAAAAAGCTGTAAGTTACAAAGTCAATCTAAGAAATCTAAGACACGTGTAAATGATTTGACTGATTAAGGTAAAGCGCTCTGACATGGAAGAGAGAGACTAAAGAGCCTTGCTCAATGGGTTTGTCTTTTGTCTTTGAAATTACATTCCGTGTTTTAGAGATTGTCTCCCCTTTATTTTTTTGGGGGGGGGGCGATTACCTTTAACAATTGGTTTGGATTAAAGAACGGATTTGATATTGTGGCTTGTGCAGTGTGAGTGGTCACACCTCGTTATCCTCGAGCTACTTACCTTTAGGCTATGTGCTTCTCACACACACACACGCACGCACGCACGCACGCACGCACGCACGCACGCACGCACGCACACCACTTAACATTCACCAGCTGTACCATGTGGGTTGGTTATATATAGTCCCGGTTGCCGTGGGAACGTGAAACTGCTGCTTCACCAACAGTGCAGTGGTTAATCTGACCTGCCATGAATGTTATATCATTGTATTGTATTGATTTAATTTGACAAAATAACATTTTAATTAGAAAAGCTTTTATAAAGGTGCACATCAAGGTTTTGGCAATATATCAATGTATCACTAGATCAATATATCAATGTATCAATGTATCACTAGATCACTAGATCAATGTATCACTAGATCACTAGATCAATGTATCACTAGATCAATATATCAATGTATCACTAGATCAATGTATCACTAGATCAATATATCACTGGATCACTGGATTAATAGATTAATAGGACCCTAGATTAATAGTACCCTAGATTAATAGGACACTAGATTAATAGGACACTAGATTAATAGGACACTAGATTAATAGGACACTAGATTAATAGGACACTAGATTAATAGAACACTAGATTAATAGGACACGAGATTAATAGGACACGAGATTAATAGATCACTAGATTAATAGGACACTAGATTAATAGATCACTGTACACTAGATTAATAGATCACTAGGACACTATATCAATAGATCACTGGATCACTAGATGAATAGGACACTAGATGAATAGGACACTAGATCAATATATCACTAGATTAATATATCACTAGATTAATATATCACTAGATTAATATATCACTAGATTAATATATCACTAGATTAATAGATCACTAGATTAATATATCACTAGATTAATAGATCACTAGATTAATATATCACTAGATTAATATATCACTAGATTAATATATCACTAGATTAATATATCACTAGATTAATATATCACTAGATTAATATATCACTAGATTAATATATCACTAGATTAATATATCACTAGATTAATATATCACTAGATTAATATATCACTAGATTAATATATCACTAGATTAATATATCACTAGATTAATATATCACTAGATTAATAGATCACTAGATTAATATATCACTAGATTAATATATCACTAGATTAATATATCACTAGATTAATATATCACTAGATTAATAGGACACAAGATTAATAGGACACTAGATTAATAGGACACTAGATTAATAGGACACTAGATTAATAGGACACCAGATTAATAGGACACGAGAATAATATATCACTAGATTAATATATCACTAGATTAATATATCACTAGATCAATAGATCACTAGATTAATATATCACTAGATTAATAGATCACTAGAATAATATATCACTAGATCAATATATCACTAGATTAATATATCACTAGATCAATATATCACTAGATTAATATATCACTAGATTAATATATCACTAGATTAATAGATCACTAGATCAATATATCACTAGATTAATATATCACTAGATTAATATATCACTAGATTAATAGATCACTAGATTAATATATCACTAGATTAATAGATCACTAGATCAATATATCACTAGATTAATATATCACTAGATTAATAGATCACTAGATCAATATATCACTAGATTAATATATCACTAGATTAATATATCACTAGATTAATATATCACTAGATTAATAGATCACTAGATTAATATATCACTAGATTAATATATCACTAGATTAATAGATCACTAGATTAATATATCACTAGATTAATATATCACTAGATTAATATATCACT
Source organism: Oncorhynchus mykiss (assembly GCF_057628025.1). Lineage (NCBI taxonomy): Eukaryota > Metazoa > Chordata > Actinopteri > Salmoniformes > Salmonidae > Oncorhynchus > Oncorhynchus mykiss. Next base: position 59,792,368 of record NC_143044.1, on the reverse strand, counting down.
AGATTAATATATCACTAGATTAATAGATCACTAGATCAATATATCACTAGATTAATATATCACTAGATTAATAGATCACTAGATCAATATATCACTAGATTAATATATCACTAGATTAATATATCACTAGATTAATATATCACTAGATTAATATATCACTAGATTAATATATCACTAGATTAATAGATCACTAGATTAATATATCACTAGATTAATAGATCACTAGATCAATATATCACTAGATTAATATATCACTAGATTAATAGATCACTAGATCAATATATCACTAGATTAATATATCACTAGATTAATATATCACTAGATTAATATATCACTAGATTAATAGATCACTAGATTAATATATCACTAGATTAATATATCACTAGATTAATATATCACTAGATTAATATATCACTAGATTAATAGGACACAAGATTAATAGGACACAAGATTAATAGGACACTAGATTAATAGGACACTAGATTAATAGGACACTAGATTAATAGGACACGAGAATAATATATCACTAGACTAATAGATCCCTAGATTAATATATCACTAGATTAATATATCACTAGATTAATATATCACTAGATTAATATATCACTAGATTAATATATCACTAGATTAATATATCACTAGATTAATATATCACTAGATTAATAGATCACTAGATCAATATATCACTAGGACACTAAATTAATAGATCACTAGGACACTAGACTAATAGATCACTAGATTCATATATCACTAGATTAATAGATCACTAGATCAATATATCACTAGGACACTAAATTAATAGATCACTAGGACACTAGAGTAATAGATCACTAGATTCATATATCACTAGATCAATATATCACTAGATTAATAGGACCCTAGATTAATAGGACACTAGATTAATAGGACACTAGATTAATAGATCACTAGATTAATATATCACTAGATTAATATATCACTAGATTAATATATCACTAGATTAATATATCACTAGATTAATATATCACTAGATTAATAGATCACTAGATTAATAGATCACTAGATTAATAGATCACTAGATTAATATATCACTAGATTAATATATCACTAGATCAATAGGACACAAGATTAATAGGACACTAGATTAATAGGACACAAGATTAATAGGACACTAGATTAATAGGACACTAGATTAATAGGACACGAGAATAATATATCACTAGATTAATAGATCAATAGATTATGAGATCGCTAGATTAATAGATCGCTGGATTATGAGATCACTAGATTACTAGAACACAAGATTAATAAATCACTAGATTAATAGATCACTCGATTAATAGATCACTCAATTCATAGGTTAATAGATCACTAGATTCATATATCACTAGATCACTAGATCACTAGATCACTAGATCAATATATCACTAGATTAATATATCACTAGATTAATATATCACTAGATTAATATATCACTAGATTAATATATCACTAGATTAATATATCACTAGACTAATATATCACTAGATTAATATATCACTAGATTAATATATCACTAGATTAATATATCACTAGATTAATATATCACTAGATTAATATATCACTAGATTAATATATCACTAGATTAATATATCACTAGATTAATAGATCACTAGATTAATAGATCACTAGATTAATAGATCACTAGATCACTAGAATAATAGGTCACTAGGACACTAGATTACTAGATCACTAGATCACTAGATCACTAGATTACTAGATTACTAGATTAATAGATCACTAGGACAATATATTAATATATCACTAGATTAATGGATCACTAGATTAATAGATCACTAGATGAATGGATCACTAGATGAATGGATCACTAGATGAATGGATCACTAGATTACTAGATTACTAGATTACTAGGACACTCGATTAATAGTCACTAGGACACTAGATGAATAGATCACTAGGACACTAGATGAATAGATCACTAGGACACTAGATGAATAGATCACTAGGACACTAGATGAATAGATCACTAGGACACTAGATGAATAGATCACTAGGACACTAGATGAATAGATCACTAGGACACTAGATGAATAGATCACTAGGACACTAGATGAATAGATCACTAGGACACTAGATGAATAGATCACTAGGACACTAGATGAATAGATCACTAGGACACTAGATGAATAGATCACTAGGACACTAGATGAATAGATCACTAGGACACTAGATGAATAGATCACTAGGACACTAGATGAATAGATCACTAGGACACTAGATGAATAGATCACTAGGACACTAGATTAATAGATCACTAGGACACTCCAGTTTTACAGACTAGCTGATGTGATATTGTAACATAAGGGTCTGTTTTTGTTATACATCCATGGATTTAGTTTGAAGCCTCAACCTGAGATGTTCGTCCTTATTCACTAGCGTCCTGTTCTACATTCATGAAGCTGAGCTCTTCAACTGCTCACGCAGAACAAATTCTAGCCTACGTTGACTGAATGTTAAACATGATGTTCTGACGTTATACATGCAGAACTGTGGCTGGGCCCAAATTGGGTCCTGAGCAAATTACTGCACTACAGAGTGAACAGGGTGCCTGCTGTACTGCACTATAGAGGGAATATGGTGCCCGTTGGGAAGTGTCATGTGACCAGACAGGTCTGTATTAGTGAAGGGTCATGTGACCAGACAGGTCTGTATTAGTGAAGGGTCATGTGACCAGACAGGTCTGTATTAGTGAAGTGTCATGTGACCACACAGGTCTGTATTAGTGAAGGGTCATGTGACCAGACAGGTCTGTATTAGTGAAGGGTCATGTGACCAGACAGGTCTGTATTAGTGAAGGGTCATGTGACCAGACAGGTCTGTATTAGTGAAGTGTCATGTGACCACACAGGTCTGTATTAGTGAAGGGTCATGTGACCAGACAGGTCTGTATTAGTGAAGGGTCATGTGACCAGACAGGTCTGTATTAGTGAAGGGTCATGTGACCAGACAGGTCTGTATTAGGGAAGGGTCATGTGACCAGACAGGTCTGTATTAGTGAAGGGTCATGTGACCAGACAGGTCTGTATTAGTGAAGGGTCATGTGACCAGACAGGTCTGTATTAGTGAAGGGTCATGTGACCAGACAGGTCTGTATTAGGGAAGGGTCATGTGACCAGACAGGTCTGTATTAGGGAAGGGTCATGTGACCAGACAGGTCTGTATTAGGGAAGTGACTTTGGGACATTGTCCTGTCTAAACTCTGTACTGGAAGGACATGACATTTTGTCCATAATGCCTTGCGGTTAAGGGTATGCTGTCCCTCTGAAACGGTTTCAACGTTTTAAAGGGCATATTCAGAGGAACACATCACCGTGGTTATTGTGCTGTTGAAAAAGACCATCTCAATGTACAGCATTCCATAGACATCACTCTCTGACCACCTCTCCACCCAGACAGACTGGCTAGTCACTATCTGACCCACCTCTCTACCCAGACAGACTGGCTAGTCACTATCTGACCACCTCTCCACCCAGACAGACTGGCTAGTCACTATCTGACCCACCTCTCTACCCAGACAGACTGGCTAGTCACTATCTGACCACCTCTCCACCCAGACAGACTGGCTAGTCACTATCTGACCCACCTCTCTACCCAGACAGACTGGCTAGTCACTATCTGACCACCTCTCCACCCAGACAGACTGGCTAGTCACTATCTGACCCACCTCTCTACCCAGACAGACTGGCTAGTCACTATCTGACCACCTCTCCACCCAGACAGACTGGCTAGTCACTATCTGACCCACCTCTCTACCCAGACAGACTGGCTAGTCACTATCTGACCACCTCTCCACCCAGACAGACTGGCTAGTCACTATCTTACCCACCTCTCTACCCAGACAGACTGGCTAGTCACTATCTGACCACCTCTCTACCCAGACAGACTGGCTAGTCACTATCTGACCACCTCTCCACCCAGACAGACTGGCTAGTCACTATCTGACCACCTCTCCACCCAGACAGACTGGCTAGTCACTATCTGACCACCTCTCCACCCAGACAGACTGGCTAGTCACTATCTGACCACCTCTCTACCCAGACAGACTGGCTAGTCACTATCTGACCACCTCTCTACCCAGACAGACTGGCTAGTCACTATCTGACCACCTCTCCACCCAGACAGACTGGCTAGTCACTATCTGACCACCTCTCTACCCAGACAGACTGGCTAGTCACTATCTGACCACCTCTCTACCCAGACAGACTGGCTAGTCACTATCTGACCACCTCTCCACCCAGACAGACTGGCTAGTCACTAACTGACCACCTCTCTACCCAGACAGACTGGCTAGTCACTATCTGACCACCTCTCTACCCAGACAGACTGGCTAGTCACTATCTGACCACCTCTCTACCCAGACAGACTGGCTAGTCACTATCTGACCACCTCTCTACCCAGACAGACTGGCTAGTCACTATCTGACCCACCTCTCTACCCAGACAGACTGGCTAGTCACTATCTGACCACCTCTCTACCCAGACAGACTGGCTAGTCACTATCTGACCAAGTTGCAAAGTCGGAAGCCCCGCCTAATTCTAGAATTGTATTTTAAAACTATCCTCAACCACACTGCTAACCTCATGCCTAACCTCAACCACACGTCTAACCTCATGCCTAACCTCAACCACACTGCTAATCTCATGCCTAACCTTAGCCACACTGCTAACCTCATGCCTAACCTCAACCACACTGCTAACTTCATGCCTAACCTCAACCACACGTCTAACCTCATGCCTAACCTCAACCACACTGTTAAACTCATGCCTAACCTTAGCCACACTGCTAATCTCATACCTAACCTTAGCCACACTGCTAACCTCATGCCTAACCTTAGCCACACTGCTAACCTCATGCCTAACCTTTAGCCACACTGCTAACCTCATGCCTAACCTTTAGCCACACTGCTAACCTCATGCCTAACCTTAGCCACACTGCTAACCTCATGCCTAACCTTAGCCACACTGCTAACCTCATGCCTAACCTTAGCCACACTGCTAACCTCATGCCTAACCTTAACCATACTGCTAACCTCATGCCTAACCTTAACCATACTGCTAACCTCATGCCTAACCTCAACCACACTGCTAACCTCATGCCTAACCTCAACCACACAGCTAACCTCTTGTCTAACCTCAACCACACTTCTAACCTCATGCCTAACCTCAACCACACTGCTAACCTCATGCCTAACCTCAACCACACTGCTAATCTCATGCCTAACCTCAACCACACTGCTAACCTCATGCCTAACCTCAACCACACTGCTAACCTCATGCCTAACCTCAACCACACTGCTAATCTCATGCGTAACCTCAACCACACTGCTAACCTCATGCCTAACCTTTAGCCACACTGCTAACCTCATGCCTAACCTCAACCATACTGCTAACATCATGCCTAACCTTAACCATACTGCTAACCTCATGGCTAACCTCATGGCTAACCTCAAGCATTTCGCTACACTCGCATTAACATCTGCTAACCATGTGTATGTGACAAATAAAATTTGATTTGATTTGATTTGAACCACACTGCTAACCTCATGCCTAACCCCAACCACACTGCTAACCTCATGCCTAACCTTTAGCCACACTGCTAACCTCATGCCTAACCTCAACCACACTGCTAACCTCATGCCTAACATTTAGCCACACTGCTAACCTCATGCCTAACATTTAGCCACACTGCTAACCTCATGCCTAACCTTAGCCACACTGTGGCTCATTCCAAACGTCGTAAATTGTTGGTTATCTACACGAACCCAGTCTTCACTATGAGTCATCCATACATCAATTGTCTTGTATCATTTATTTATTACTAGCTAAGTAATTCACAGAAATGCATAAACAAACAAACAAGGTACATTTAATGATAGGAGGTTGTGCCCCTAGTGGGTTAAACCGGTATTGTGGCTTGTTAGACAGAAGGGGAAGTGGGGGTCGACTAAGAAGTCACTACAAAGTGATAATTATAACAATTGAAATGCTAATCCTTTACACATGAACACTCACTCATTCGTGAACAATTGCAATCAATATATATATTTACGCTCAGTGTGTCGTCTTGATCGCTGGTGAAAAGTTCATTTATTTTGTAGAATTGTCCGTCTCTCTCTCCCTCTCTCTCTCGTTTGTGGTTAGAGGGGATTGTTCAGAGTGACATTCCTTTTAGAATGGATGTTTCAGCGGTTGTCGTTCTTCGAGTTCAATGATACCGAATTCCTAGCTGCAGACTAGTAATTAATATCAAAGACTTGTTCTCATTCTGTCGGTATCGATAGTCTAAGAGTTTAACCACGTGGTATGGTTAAAATATTCAGCAATGGTCTTACAACCTTTGTACTCCCTTGATTAAGAGAAACATGGTCTGCAACCTTTAGCCATCTCGTAATTGAGGTAAGCTCGGTCTGCTGATCATTTCTCAAAGTTGGGTTTTATTCAGAATGGCAGAAAAGGGGCTGTCCCAGGAGGCCTGACCCTAACTGGGCTCAGGGGCGGTCCAGGATGTCTGACCCTAACTGGGCTCAGGGGCGGTCCAGGATGTCTGACCCTAACTGGGCTGAGGGGCGGTCCAGGATGTCTGACCCTAACTGGGCTCAGGGGCGGTCCAGGATGTCTGACCCTAACTGGGCTCAGGGGCGGTCCCAGGAGGCCTGACCCTAACTGGGCTCAGGGGCAGTCCAGGATGTCTGGCCCTAACTAGGCTCAGGGGCAGTCCAGGAGGCCTGACCCTAACTGGGCTCAGGGGCAGTCCAGGATGTCTAGCCCTAACTAGGCTCAGGGGCGGTCCAGGATGTCTGACACTAACTGGGCTGAGGGGCGGTCCAGGAGGCCTGACCCTAACTGGGCTGAGGGGCGGTCCAGGAGGCCTGACCCTAACTGGGCTGAGGGGCGGTCCAGGATGTCTGACCCTAACTGGGCTCAGGGGCGGTCCTCTGATTTAGTTCAAATCAAAAGGGAATTGTGTTTTTCTTCATTAAACAGTCCAACATCATATTACACCATTATACAAACAGTATCATCCTCACTCATTCATCTTATACAACAATTAGATGTAAACCTCATATCTGAGGCTATTATATAAACAGCGTTATGGTAATGTGGCCACACCGTCTCCCATGAGCTTCCCCAAGTTGTGACAAACGGACCAGTTCGTCGCTGGATTCTTCACCCATCTTTTATACTTTCTCCGGAACATGAAATTTGTTCGTACCTCAAGTTCTGTGAGGTGGAAGGATTTCCTTTGTTCTCCATGAAAAACAACTCTCTATAACTGTGTGTCCATGAGGTCTTCTCAGGAATTTACGACCTCTGAACACAGCAGCCTAGTTGAAGGAGGCAAGTGGGAGGCAGGGAGAGGGGGATGGGATTGCTATACCCAAAGAGGCCAATGTCATGACACCTCCTTCCCTCCTCTTCTCCTCTCCTCCCTTCCTCCTCTTCTGCCCTCCTCTCCTCCCTTCCACCTCTTCTATCCTCCTCTCCTCCCTCCTCTTCTATCCTACTCTCCTCCCTCCTCTTCTATCCTCCTCCCCTCCCTCCCTCCCTCCCTCCCTCCCTCCCTCCCTCCCTCCCTCCCTCCCTCCCTCCCTCCCTCCCTCCCTCCCTCCCTCCCTCCCTCCCTCCCTCCCTCCCTCCCTCCCTCCCTCCTCTTCTATCCTCCTCCCTCCCTCCTCTTCTATCCTCCTCTCCTCCCTCCCTCCTCTTCTATCCCCCTCCCTCCCTCCCTCCCTCCCTCCCTCCCTCCCTCCCTCCCTCCCTCCCTCCCCTCCCTCCCTCCCTCCCTCCCTCCCTCCCTCCCTCCCTCCCTCCCTCCCTCCTCTTCTATCCTCCTCTCCTCCCTCCCTCCTCTTCTATCCTCCTCTCCTCCCTCCCTCTTCTTCTATCCCCATCTCCTCCCTCCTGTCCTCCCTCCCTCCCTCCCTCCCTCCCTCCCTCCCTCCCTCCCTCCCTCCCTCCCTCCCTCCCTCCCTCCCTCCCTCCCTCCCTCCCTCCCTCCCTCCCTCCCTCCCTCCTCTATCCTCCTCTCCTCCCTCCCTCCTCTATCCTCCTCTCCTCCCTCCCTCCTCTATCCCCCTCTCCTCCCTCCATCTATCCCCCTCTCCTCCCTCCCTCTATCCCCCTCTCCTCCCTCCCTCTATCCCCCTCTCCTCACTCCCTCCCTCCCTCCTCTTCTCCCCTCCTCTCCATCCTCTTCTCCCCTGGTCTCCTGTTCCCCACGGTGTCCAGTGTTAAAGCCAGAAAACACCTGAATACAAAGTTCAAACAGTGTCATTTTCCCCACCTGCTGTGTCCCTGGCTTCTTTTCTAATCACAGATTACAGTGTTCAGCTGGCCTTTCTGTGTAGCTGTGCTCTCTACTTTCCACCCAGCTCCCGTTTCCTGTTTCCTGACAGCGCCGTCAGGGCAAAGCTGTTCTATCAGAGCCGAAGGAAAGGAAGGTGGAGGGCCAAGCTTTCTGCTTTTCTTCCGCACCGACAGAAGAGCAGGGGATTAGTTGCTCCAGTTGTCAACACAAACCTGGCTGAGGAGAAGAGAGGGATGAATTGAGGCCACGCTGAGAATGTTTCATCCCTTGCCAAACACTTGCCTCCAACGGGGCAGCAAGCAGAACTTCAGTAACCGTCCTCTAGCGAAGGAGACACCCCTTCATCCCTCATCCCTCATCCCATGAATGTGCTTTCCTCAAGAGAGCATTTTCCTCAAAGGATATATTGCATACAAAATATGGTCAATTCAATGGCCATGTTGCTACAATGATGTAGTTGTGTTCTATGTAATACCCATGGTGTTAACAGGATGTAGTTCCATGTAATACCCATGGTGTTAACAGGATGTAGTTCTATGTAATACCCATGTTGTTAACAGGATGTAGTTGTGTTCTATGTAATACCCGTGTTGTTAACAGGATGTAGTTCTATGTAATACCCATGTTGTTAACAGGATGTAGTTCTATGTAATACCCATGTTGTTAACAGGATGTAGTTCTATGTAATACCCATGTTGTTAACAGGATGTAGTTCTATGTAATACCCATGTTGTTAACATAATGTAGTTCTATGTAATACCCATGTTGTTAACATGTAGTTGTGTTCTATGTAATACCCATGGTGTTAACAGGATGTAGTTCTATGTAATACCCATGTTGTTAACAGGATGTAGTTATATGTAATACCCATGTTGTTAACATGATGTAGTTCTATGTAATACCCATGTTGTTAACAAGATGTAGTTGTGTTCTATGTAATACCCATGTTGTTAACAGGATGTAGTTCTATGTAATACCCATGTTGTTAACATGATTTAGTTGTGTTCTATGTAATACCCATGTTGTTAACAAGATGTAGTTGTGTTCTATATAATACCCATGTTGTTAACAGGATGTAGTTCTATGTAATACCCATGTTGTTAACATGATGTAGTTGTGTTCTATGTAATACCCATGTTGTTAACAGGATGTAGTTGTGTTCTATGTAATACCCATGTTGTTAACAGGATGTAGTTCTATGTAATACCCATGTTGTTAACAGGATGTAGTTGTGTTCTATGTAATACCCATGGTGTTAACAGGATGTAGTTCTATGTAATACCCATGTTGTTAACAGGATGTAGTTCTATGTAATACCCATGTTGTTAACAGGATGTAGTTGTGTTCTATGTAATACCCATGTTGTTAACAGGATGTAGTTCTATGTAATACCCATGTTGTTAACAGGATGTAGTTCTATGTAATACCCATGTTGTTAACAGGATGTAGTTCTATGTAATACCCATGTTAACAGGATGTAGTTGTGTTCTATGTAATACCCATGTTGTTAACAGGATGTAGTTGTGTTCTATGTAATACCCATGTTGTTAACAGGATGTAGTTCTATGTAATACCCATGTTGTTAACAGGATGTAGTTCTATGTAATACCCATGTTGTTAACAGGATGTAGTTCTATGTAATACCCATGTTGTTAACAGGATGTAGTTCTATGTAATACCCATGTTGTTAACAGGATGTAGTTATATGTAATACCCATGTTGTTAACAGGATGTAGTTGTGTTCTATGTAATACCCATGTTGTTAACATGATGTAGTTCTATGTAATACCCATGTTGTTAACAGGATGTAGTTCTATGTAATACCCATGTTGTTAACAGGATGTAGTTGTGTTCTATGTAATACCCATGTTGTTAACAGGATGTAGTTCTATGTAATACCCATGTTGTTAACAGGATGTAGTTCTATGTAATACCCATGTTGTTAACAGGATGTAGTTCTATGTAATACCCATGGTGTTAACAGGATGTAGTTCTATGTAATACCCATGGTGTTAACATGATGTAGTTCTATGTAATACCCATGTTGTTAACAGGATGTAGTTCTATGTAATACCCATGTTGTTAACGGGATGTAGTTGTGTTCTATGTAATTCCCATGTTGTTAACAGGATGTAGTTGTGTTCTATGTAATACCCATGTTGTTAACAGGATGTAGTTCTATGTAATACCCATGTTGTTAACAGGATGTAGTTGTGTTCTATGTAATACCCATGTTGTTAACAAGATGTAGTTCTATGTAATACCCATGTTGTTAACATGATGTAGTTGTGTTCTATGTAATACCCATGTGGTTAACAGGATGTAGTTGTGTTCTATGTAATACCCATGTTGTTAACAGGATGTAGTTCTATGTAATACCCATGTTGTTAACAGGATGTAGTTGTGTTCTATGTAATACCCATGGTGTTAACAGGATGTAGTTCTATGTAATACCCATGTTGTTAACATGATGCAGTTCTATGTAATACCCATGTTGTTAACAGGATGTAGTTGTGTTCTATGTAATACCCATGTTGTTAACATGATGCAGTTCTATGTAATACCCATGTTGTTAACATGATGTAGTTCTATGTAATACCCATGTTGTTACCAGGATGTAGTTCTATGTAATACCCATGTTGTTAACAGGATGTAGTTCTATGTAATACCCATGTTGTTACCGGGATGTAGTTCTATGTAATACCCATGTTGTTAACGGGATGTAGTTCTATGTAATACCCATGGTGTTAACAGGATGTAGTTCTATGTAATACCCATGCTGTTAACAGGATGTAGTTGTGTTCTATGTAATACCCATGTTGTTAACAGGATGTAGTTCTATGTAATACCCATGTTGTTAACAGGATGTAGTTCTATGTAATACCCATGTTGTTAACATGATGTAGTTCTATGTAATACCCATGGTGTTAACAGGATGTAGTTCTATGTAATACCCATGTTGTTAATAGGATGTAGTTCTATGTAATACCCATGTTGTTAACAGGATGTAGTTCTATGTAATACCCATGTTGTTAACATGATGTAGTTGTATTCTATGTAATACCCATGTTGTTAACATGATGTAGTTCTATGTAATACCCATGGTGTTAACAGGATGTAGTTCTATGTAATACCCATGTTGTTAACAGGATGTAGTTCTATGTAATACCCATGTTGTTAACAGGATGTAGTTGTGTTCTATGTAATACCCATGTTGTTAACATGATGTAGTTCTATGTAATACCCATGTTGTTAACAGGATGTAGTTCTATGTAATACCCATGTTGTTAACAGGATGTAGTTCTATGTAATACCCATGTTGTTAACAGGATGTAGTTGTGTTCTATGTAATACCCATGGTGTTAACAGGATGTAGTTCTATGTAATACCCATGTTGTTAACATGATGTAGTTCTATGTAATACCCATGTTGTTAACAGGATGTAGTTGTGTTCTATGTAATACCCATGGTGTTAACAGGATGTAGTTCTATGTAATACCCATGTTGTTAACAGGATGTAGTTCTATGTAATACCCATGTTGTTAACAGAATGTAGTTGTGTTCTATGTAATACCCATGGTGTTAACAGGATGTAGTTGTGTTCTATGTAATACCCATGTTGTTAACATGATGTAGTTCTATGTAATACCCATGTTGTTAACATGTAGTTCTATGTAATACCCATGTTGTTAACAGGATGTAGTTCTATGTAATACCCATGGTGTTAACAGGATGTAGTTCTATGTAATACCCATGGTGTTAACAGGATGTAGTTCTATGTAATACCCATGTTGTTAACATGTAGTTCTATGTAATACCCATGTTGTTAACATGATGTAGTTCTATGTAATACCCGTGGGTTCTTCATGTCAGTATACTGTAGTCACACACATACAATATGGGTTGAATACTGTATACAGGGAACTGTTGGTAGCCTGTAACAGCCTCTGTCATGTTCAACAACTATGTTGCTCACTCACTATGACACAGCAGATAAATAGTTTACATTCCACCTAACTGAACCAACTACCTGGAACTAAGACTGACACCAACTACCTGGAACTAAGGCTGATACCAACTACCTGGAACTAAGGCTGACACCAACTACCTGGAACTAAGACTGATACCAACTACCTGGAACTAAGGCTCACACCAACTACCTGGAACTAAGACTGATACCAACTACCTGGAACTAAGACTGACACCAACTACCTGGAACTAAGGCTGACACCTACTACCTGGAACTAAGGCTGACACCAACTACCTGGAACTAAGGCTGATACCAACTACCTGGAACTAAGACTGACACCAACTACCTGGAACTAAGACTGACACCAACTACCTGGAACTAAGGCTGATACCAACTACCTGGAACTAAGGCTCACACCAACTACCTGGAACTAAGACTGATACCAACTACCTGGAACTAAGACTGACACCAACTACCTGGAACTAAGGCTGACACCAACTACCTGGAACTAAGGCTGATACCAACTACCTGGAACTAAGGCTGATACCAACTACCTGGAACTAAGACTGACACCAACTACCTGGAACTAAGGCTGATACCAACTACCTGGAACTAAGGCTGATACCAACTACCTGGAACTAAGGCTGACACCAACTACCTGGAACTAAGCCTGACACCAACTACCTGGAACTAAGGCTGACACCAACTCAGTAGAGACGTCACCATCTGACATGGACATTGGATTTAATGAATGACTACAGCCGCTGAGCCAATAAAACTCTGCTCCTATCGGACATTTCTGTTGTTTTGTTGTTGTTTGTCTTTACAGTAAACTGTTCAGAGTTAATTCTGTTGTTTGTCTTTACAGTAAACTGTTCAGAGTTAATTCTGTTGTTTGTCTTTACAGTAAACTGTTCAGAGTTAATTCTGTTGTTTGTCTTTACAGTAAACTGTTCACAAAGTTAATTCTGTTTGTCTTTACAGTAAACTGTTCAGAGTTAATTCTGTTTGTCTTTACAGTAAACTGTTCAGAGTTAATTATGTTGTTTCTCTTTACAGTAAACTGTTCAGAATTCATTCTGTTTTTTGTCTTTACAGTAAACTGTTCAGAATTCATTCTGTTTTTTGTCTTTACAGTAAACTGTTCAGAATTCATTCTGTTTTTTGTCTTTACAGTAAACTGTTCAGAATTCATTCTGTTTTTTGTCTTTACAGTAAACTGTTCAGAATTCATTCTGTTTTTTGTCTTTACAGTAAACTGTTCAGAGTTCATTCTGTTGTTTGTCTTTACAGTAAACTGTTCAGAGTTCATGCTGTTTGTCTTTACAGTAAACTGTTCAGAGTTCATTCTGTTTGTCTTTACAGTAAACTGTTCACAGAGTTCATTCTGTTTGTCTTTACAGTAAACTGTTCACAGAGTTCATTCTGAAGGTTCCTCTGGGTCGTCTGGTCAAACAGAAGCTGAACTGCCTCATCGACATCGTCCACAGTGATCTCTTCACACAGCATGGTAAGAACTTCACTACTCAGCACCATCTCTGCCAGCCCTACACACAGAGCGCCAAACAGCCCCACGCATAGCGAGCCAAACAGCCCCACGCACAGCGAGCCAAACAGCCCCACGCACAGAGCTCCAAACAGCCAAGCTCTGCACGATGAAGCCTCGACCTTGAAGCTCTGCACAGCCAAGCCCCACACGCCAAGCCCCGCATGCCAAGCCCCACACACGATGAAACCCCAACACGCCCGTCTCCAGTGTGCCATGTTAAGGTGTAACAGGGTTATGTCAGGGTGGTGCTACAGTCAGTCCTGTTGTCTCTGTGTCAGAGAAGACCCCACCACACTAATCCATCTTATCTATTCTAGATAATTCTGTCAGCTTGATAGTCTCTCTCCTTATCTTCCTTTCTCCCCCCCCCTCCTTCTCGCTCTCCGTATCTCTCTTCCCCCCTCTCCTTCTCTCTCTCCGTATCTCTCTTCCCCCCCCTCCTTCTCTCTCTCCGTATCTCTCTTCCCCCCTCTCATTCTCTCTCTCCGTATCTCTCTTCCCCCCCTCTCCTTCTCTCTCTCCGTATCTCTCATCCCCCCTGTCCTTCTCTCTCTCCGTATCTCTCTTCCCCCCTCTCCGTATCTCTCTTCCCCCCTCTCCGTATCTCTCTTCCCCCCCTCTCCGTATCTCTCTTCCCCCCCCCTCTCCGTATCTCTCTTCCCCCTTCTCCGTATCTCTCTTCCCCCCCTCTCCGTATCTCTCTTCCCCCCTCTCCGTATCTCTCTTCCCCCTTCTCCGTATCTCTCTTCCCCCCCTCTCCGTATCTCTCTTCCCCCCTCTCCGTATCTCTCTTCCCCCCTCTCCGTATCTCTCTTCCCCCCTCTCCGTATCTCTCTTCCCCCTCTCTCCGTATCTCTCTTCCCCCCTCTCTCCGTATGTCTCCATCTCCCCCCTCTGTCAGCCACCATGTGTCAGTTGAACATGGCAGGTAGTTGAGGAAGGTGTCTGTGTAGTTCTGTAATGTACCATGTCAGGCTGCTCTGTGTTAGAGGGGAGGATTTAAACCTTCCTGCCAAGCAGCCCTGAAGGTAATGGATGTTGACCAGAGAGGCTGGTCCTCCATACAGCCTACTGTGGCACACGCTAGCCCTACGTTAGTGTCTGTGTGTGGGGTTAGTGTCTGTGTGGTTAGTGTCTGTGTGTGGGGTTAGTGTCTGTGTGTGGGGTTAGCCCAATACACACACAACCCAATACACGCACACAGCCCAATACACACACAACACAATACACGCTAGATGGATGAGGAAAGACACTGGTCTAATGTAGATGGATGAGGACAGACACACTGACTGGTCTAATGGAGATGGATGAGGACAGACACACTGACTGGTCTAATGGAGATGGATGAGGACAGACACACTGACTGGTCTAATGTAGATGGATGAGGACAGACCCACTGACTGGTCTAATGTAGATGGATGAGGACAGACACACTGACTGATCTAATGTAGATGGATGAGGACAGACCCACTGACTGCCCAAAGCACTGATCTAATGTAGATGGATGAGGACAGACCCACTGACTGGTCTAATGTAGATGGATGAGGACAGACCCACTGACTGCCCAAAGCACTGGTCTAATGTAGATGGATGAGGGAAACAACAGCTGATTCTTTCTATGGGAACTCTCTCTTTGTGCTTTCTACTGACCTCTAAACCAATTAGAAATGACAGGAAATGACACCATGAAACAGGCCCCCAGCTTCGACTCCAAGGGAGAGCCGACTTGGTTTCCAATGGATACACAACAACACATCTAGGAGTATCAGGATTATTCCCCCATTATAACCCTACATCTAGGAGTATCAGGTTTATTCCCCCATTATAACCCTACATCTAGGAGTATCAGGATTATTCCCCCATTATAAACCTATTCCCCCATTATAACCCTACATCTAGGAGTATCAGGATTATTCCCCCATTATAACCCTACATCTAGGAGTATCAGGATTATTCACCCATTATAACCCTACATCTAGGAGTATCAGGATTATTCCCCCATTATAACCCTACATCTAGGAGTATCAGGATTATTCCCCCATTATAACCCTACATCTAGGAGTATCATGATTATTCCCCCATTATAACCCTACATCTAGGAGTATCAGGATTATTCCCCCATTATAACCCTACATCTAGGAGTATCAGGATTATTCCCCCATTATAACCCTACATCTAGGAGTATCAGGATTATTCCCCCATTATAAACCTATTCCCCCATTATAACCCTACATCTAGGAGTATCAGGATTATTCACCCATTATAACCCTACATCTAGGAGTATCAGGATTATTCCCCCATTATAACCCTACATCTAGGAGTATCAGGATTATTCCCCCATTATAACCCTACATCTAGGAGTATCAGGATTATTCCCCCATTATAACCCTACATCTAGGAGTATCAGGATTATTCCCCCATTATAACCCTACATCTAGGAGTATCAGGATTATTCCCCCATTATAACCCTACATCTAGGAGTATCAGGATTATTCCCCCATTATAACCCTACATCTAGGAGTATCAGGTTTATTCCCCCATTATAACCCTACATCTAGGAGTATCAGGATTATTCCCCCATTATAACCCTACATCTAGGAGTATCAGGATTATTCCCCCATTATAACCCTACATCTAGGAGTATCAGGATTATTCCCCCATTATAACCCTACATCTAGGAGTATCAGGATTATTCCCCCATTATAAACCTATTCCCCCATTATAACCCTACATCTAGGAGTATCAGGATTATTCCCCCATTATAACCCTACATCTAGGAGTATCATGATTATTCCCCCATTATAACCCTACATCTAGGAGTATCAAGTTTATTCCCCCATTATAACCCTACATCTAGGAGTATCAGGTTTATTCCCCCATTATAACCCTACATCTAGGAGTATCAGGATTATTCCCCCATTATAACCCTACATCTAGGAGTATCAGGATTATTCCCCCATTATAACCCTACATCTAGGAGTATCAGGATTATTCCCCCATTATAACCCTACATCTAGGAGTATCAGGTTTATTTTAGTACCAGATAAAACCATATTCCCCCATTATAACCCTGTACCCTGATTTGAACCCTGTTCCCCTATTATAACCCCATTATCACCCTATTCCCCCATTATAAACCTAATCCCCCATTATAACCTTATTTCCCCATTATAACTCTGTTATAACCCTATACCCTTTTCCCCATTATAAACCATTTTCCCCCATTTTTCTCTGTTACTACCCCATTATAACCCTGTTCCCCCGTTATAACCCAGTTATATCCCTATTATCACTCTGTTATAACCCCATGTCCCTATTGAAACCCCATTTTAACCCCATGCCCCCATAATAACCCATTTATAGCCCTATGTCCCTATTATAACCCCATTATAACCCCATGTCCCTATTATAAACCCATTATAACCCCATGTCCCTATTATAAACCCATGTCCCTATTATAAACCCATTATAAACCCATGTCCCTATTATAAACCCATGTCCCTATTATAAACCCATTATAAACCCATGTCCCTATTATAAACCCATGTCCCTATTATAACCCCATGTTCCTATTATAAACCCATTATAACTCCATATCCCTATTATAACCCCATGTCCCTATTATAAACCCATTATAACCCCATGTCCCTATTATAACCCCGTTCAAACAATATTCCCCCGCTAGTCTAATATGGGCCAACCCTCTAGTCTAATATGGGCCAACCCTCTAGTATACTTAACCATAGTGACTATGGGCCAACCCTCTAGTCTAATATGGGCCTACCCTCTAGTCTAATATATTAAACCCTAGTGAATATGGACCAACCCTCTAGTCTAATATGGGCCAACCCTCTAGTCTAATATGGGCCAACCGTCTAGTCTAATATGGGCCAACCCTCTAGTCTAATGTGGGCCAACCCTCTAGTCTAATATGGGCCAACCCTCTAGTCTAATATGGACCAACCCTCTCATCTAATATGGGCCAATCCTCTGGTCTAATATGGACCAACCCTCTAGTCTAATATGGGCCAACCCTCTAGTCTAATATGGGCCAACCATCTAGTCTAATATGGGCCAACCCTCTAGTCTAATATGGGCCAACCCTCTAGTCTAATATGGACCAACCCTCTAGTCTAGTATGGGCCAACCCTCTAGTCTAATATATTAAACCCTAGTGAATATGGACCAACCCTCTGGTCTAGTATGGGCCAACCCTCTAGTCTAATATGGGCCAACCCTCTAGTCTAATATGGACCAACCCTCTAGTCTAATATGGGCCAACCCTCTAGTCTAATATATTAAACCCTAGTGAATATGGACCAACCCTCTGGTCTAGTATGGGCCAACCCTCTAGTCTAATATGGGCCAACCCTCTAGTCTAATATGGACCAACCCTCTAGTCTAATATATTAAACCCTAGTGAATATGGACCAACCCTCTGGTCTAATATGGGCCAACCCTCTAGTCTAATATGGGCCAACCCTCTAGTCTAATATGGACCAACCCTCTAGTCTAATATGGGCCAACCCTCTAGTCTAATATATTAAACCCTAGTGAATATGGACCAACCCTCTGGTCTAGTATGGGCCAACCCTCTAGTCTAATATGGGCCAACCCTCTAGTCTAATATGGACCAACCCTCTAGTCTAATATATTAAACCCTAGTGAATATGGACCAACCCTCTAGTCTAATATGGGCCAACCCTCTAGTCTAATATGGGCCAACCCTCTAGTCTAATATGGACCAACCCTCTAGTCTAGTATGGGCCAACCCTCTAGTCTAATATATTAAACCCTAGTGAATATGGACCAACCCTCTGGTCTAGTATGGGCCAACCCTCTAGTCTAATATGGGCCAACCCTCTAGTCTAATATGGGCCAACCCTCTAGTCTAGTCAATTAAACCCTAGTGAATATGGACCAACCCTCTAGTCTAATATAGTAAACCCTAGTGAATATGGACCAACCCTCTAGTCTAATATATTAAACCCTAGTGAATATGGACCAACCCTCTGGTCTAGTATGGGCCAACCCTCTAGTCTAATATGGACCAACCCTCTGGTCTAGTATGGGCCAACCCTCTAGTCTAATATATTAAACCCTAGTGAATATGGACCAACCCTCTAGTCTAATATGGGCCAACCCTCTAGTCTAATATGGGCCAACCCTCTAGTCTAATATATTAAACCCTAGTGAATATGGAC
Organism: Oncorhynchus mykiss; assembly: GCF_057628025.1. NCBI lineage: Eukaryota > Metazoa > Chordata > Actinopteri > Salmoniformes > Salmonidae > Oncorhynchus > Oncorhynchus mykiss. Next base: position 59,773,299 of record NC_143044.1, on the reverse strand, counting down.
CAACCCTCTGGTCAAGTATGGGCCAACCCTCTAGTCTAATATGGACCAACCCTCTAGTCTAATATAGTAAACCCTAGTCTAATATGGACCAACCCTCTAGTCTAATATATTAAACCCTAGTGAATATGGACCAACCCTCTGGTCTAATATGGACCAACCCTCTGGTCTAGTATGGGCCAACCCTCTAGTCTAATATATTAAACCCTAGTGAATATGGACCAACCCTCTGGTCTAGTATGGGCCAACCCTCTAGTCTAATATGGACCAACTCTCTAGTCTAATATATTAAACCCTAGTGAATATGGACCAACCCTCTAGTCTAATTTGGACCAACCCTCTAGTCTAATATATTAAACCCTAGTGAATATGGACCAACCCTCTGGTCTAGTATAGTGAACCCTAGTGAATATGGACCAACCCTCTGGTCTAGTATGGGCCAACCCTCTGGTCTAATATATTAAACCCTAGTGAATATGGGCCAACCCTCTGGTCTAATATGGACCAACCCTCTGGTCTAATATGGGCCAACCCTCTGGTCTAATATGGACCAACCCTCTGGTCTAGTCTAATATAGTAAACCCTAGTGAATATGGACCAACCCTCTGGTCTAGTCTAATATATTAAACCCTAGTGAATATGGGCCAACCCTCTGGTCTAGTATAGTAAACCCTAGTGAATATGGACCAACCCTCTAGTCTAATATCTTAAACCCTAGTGAAAAAGGACCAACCCTCTGGTCTAGTCTATTGAACCCTAGTGAATATGGACCAACCTTCTGGTCTAATATGGACCAACCCTCTAGTCTAATATATTAAACCCTAGTGAATATGGACCAACCCTCAAGTCTAATATATTAAACCCTTGAATATGGACCAACCCTCTGGTCTAATATGGACCAACCCTCTGGTCTAATATGGACCAACCCTCTAGTCTAATTTGGACCAACCCTCTAGTCTAATATATTAAACCCTAGTGAATAAGGACCAACCCTCTAGTCTAATATATTAAACCCTAGTGAAAAAGGACCAACCCTCTGGTCTAGTATGGGCCAACCCTCTAGTCTAATATAGTAAACCCTAGTGAATATGGACCAACCCTCTAGTCTAATATCTTAAACCCTAGTGAATATGGACCAACCCTCTGGTCTAATATGGACCAACCCTCTAGTCTAATATAGTAAACCCTAGTGAATATGGACCAACCCTCAAGTCTAATATATTAAACCCTAGTGAATATGGACCAACCCTCTGGTCTAATATGGACCAACCCTCTAGTCTAATATAGTAAACCCTAGTGAATATGGACCAACCCTCAAGTCTAATATATTAAACCCTAGTGAATATGGACCAACCCTCTAGTCTAATATAGTAAACCCTAGTGAATATGGACCAACCCTCAAGTCTAATATATTAAACCCTAGTGAATATGGACCAACCCTCTGGTCTAATATGGACCAACCCTCTAGTCTAATATAGTAAACCCTAGTGAATATGGACCAACCCTCAAGTCTAATATATTAAACCCTAGTGAATATGGACCAACCCTCTGGTCTAATATGGACCAACCCTCTAGTCTAATATAGTAAACCCTAGTGAATATGGACCAACCCTCAAGTCTAATATATTAAACCCTAGTGAATATGGACCAACCCTCTGGTCTAATATGGACCAACCCTCAAGTCTAATATATTAAACCCTAGTGAATATGGACCAACCCTCAAGTCTAATATATTAAACCCTAGTGAATATGGACCAACCCTCAAGTCTAATATATTAAACCCTAGTGAATATGGACCAACCTTCTGGTCTAATATGGACCAACCCTCTAGTCTAATATGTACCAACCCTCTAGTCTAATATATTAAACCCTAGTGAAAATGGACCAACCCTCTGGTCTAATATATTAAACCCTAGTGAATATGGACCAACCCTCTGGTCTAATATGGACCAACCCTCTAGTCTAATATAGTAAACCCTAGTGAATATGGACCAACCCTCTAGTCTAATATCTTAAACCCTAGTGAATATGGACCAACCCTCTGGTCTAATATGGACCAACCCTCAAGTCTAATATATTAAACCCTAGTGAATATGGACCAACCCTCTGGTCTAATATGGACCAACCCTCTAGTCTAATATAGTAAACCCTAGTGAATATGGACCAACCCTCAAGTCTAATATATTAAACCCTAGTGAATATGGACCAACCCTCTGGTCTAATATGGACCAACCCTCTAGTCTAATATGGACCAACCCTCTGGTCTAATATGGACCAACCCTCTGGTCTAATATGGACCAACCCTCAAGTCTAATATATTAAACCCTAGTGAATATGGACCAACCCTCTGGTCTAGTATGGACCAACCCTCTGGTCTAGTCTATTGAACCCTAGTGAATATGGACCAACCCTCTGGTCTAGTATGGACCAACCCTCTGGTCTAGTCTATTGAACCCTAGTGAATATGGACCAACCCTCTAGTCTAATATAGTAAACCCTAGTGAATATGGACCAACCCTCTAGTCTAATATATTAAACCCTAGTGAATATGGACCAACCCTCTGGTCTAATATGGGCCAACCCTCTAGTCTAATATGGACCAACCCTCTAGTCTAATATGGGCCAACCCTCTAGTCTAATATCTTAAACCCTAGTGAATATGGACCAACCCTCTGGTCTAATATGGACCAACCCTCTAGTCTACTATAGTAAACCCTAGTGAATATGGACCAACCCTCTAGTCTAATATATTAAACCCTAGTGAATATGGACCAACCCTCAAGTCTAATATATTAAACCCTAGTGAAAATGGACCAACCCTCTGGTCTAGTCTATTGAACCTTAGCCAGCCACTCCAACAATGTGGATGGCCTGTCATTTCTGAAGTGCTTCTGTGTTTTTATCCCACGCAAACAGATTACTAGTGCTGTTCATCTAGCTGTGTGGGAGGACAAGAAAGCTTGTCTCTTGTATCTGTGTGTGAGAGAGAGGGTGAGTGTTTGTGTGTGTGTATGTTTCCCATGGAGAGGGGGAGTGTTTGTGTGTGTGTGTGTGAGAGAAGTGGAGAGTTTGTGTGTGTGTGAGAGAGGGTGAGTGTGTGTGTGTGTGTATGTTTCCCATGGAGAGGGGGAGTGTTTGTGTGTGTGAGAGAGGGTGAGAGTTTGTGTGTGTGTAAGAGAGGGTGAGTGTTTGTGTGTGTGTGTGTGTGTGAGAGAGGGTGAGTGTTTGTGTGTGTGTGAGAGGGTGTTTTTGTGTGTGTGTGAGAGGGTGTTTTTGTGTGTGTGTGTGTGTGTGTGTGTGTGAGAGGGCGTTTGTGTGTGTGTGAGAGGGCGTTTGTGTGTGTGTGAGAGGGAGTTTGTGTGTGTGTGAGAGAGGGTGAGTGTGTGTGTGAGAGTGCGTTTGTGTGTGTGTGAGAGAGGGTGAGTGTGTGTGTGTGTGTGAGAGAGTGTGTGTGTGAGAGTGCGTTTGTGTGTGTGTGTGAGAGAGGGTGAGTGTTTGTGTGTGTGTGTGAGTGAGAGAGGGTGAGTGTTTGTGTGTGAGAGGGCGTTTGTGTGTGTGTGAGAGAGGGTGAGTGTTTGTGTGTATGTGTGTATGTGAGAGAGGGTGAGTGTTTGTGTGTGAGAGGGCGTTTGTGTGTGTGAGAGAGAGGGTGAGTGTGTGTGTGTGTGTGTGTATGTTTCCCATAGAGAGGGGGAGTGAGGGAATTTCGGCACTGGAAAGACCAGGTATTAAACACTGTAGACAATGAGCCAGAGTCCCTCAGATGGGAGATTTGTTTTGGTGTTTCAGCATCAGGAGGATTACTCAACAGTGTCCCCTAACAGCACACAGCTTAGCGTTCTGTCCCATACACCACAGATGGCACCACAATGTCAATCAATCAAATGTGTTTATATAGCCCTTCGTACATCAGCTGATATCTCAAAGTACTGTACAGAAACCCAGCCTAAAACCCCAAACAGCAAGCAACGCAGGTGTAGAAGCACGGTGGCTAGGAAAAACTCCCTAGAAAGGCCAGAACTCTAGGAAGAAACCTAGAGAGGAACCAGGCTATGTGGGGTGGCCAGTCCTCTTCTGGCTATTTATATAGCCCTTCGTACATCAGCTGATGTCACAAAGTACTTTTACAGAAACCCCAGTCTAAAACCACCAGCAGCAAGCAACGCAGGTGTAGAATCACTAAATGGGCAATGGACATTTCAAACCATTTACAAAGGGTCACCCCACCAGCGTTTCGGGTTGACAGCTGAGGGGGTGGTGGTGGTGGGGGGGGGAAATGTAACCTCTCTTAAATTCATAGACAGAGCTGTGGCTACAACGACTGACCGTCCATGATATCAACATTATAGTTGAACCATGTTTTGAGGCTGTACAGTGTTTGTTTACCACTGTTCAGAAGCCCTGTGCACCAAAACGTTCCCATGTTTTGAACCATTTCATTAGTCTGAACAGGCTCCGCCTCCGCAGCGGACCAGGAGAGTTGTGGCTAATTGAAGTGCTCCTACTGCGCTGGCCAATCAGAGAGCTCAAATCACAGCGCCTACTGCTTCCACGACCCCACAGCAAAGTTTGATTCTAATTACTTTTAAAACCGCGACCAGAGAGAGACTGTCAACGACCACAGCAAACATCTGTAGTCAATATGCTGTGATAATGTATTAGACCAGACACTGTGATAATGTATTAGACCAGACATGTAGTCCATATGCTGTGATAATGTATTAGACTAGACATAATCAATATGCTGTGATAATGTATTAGACCAGGCATATAGTCAATATGCTGTGATAATGTATTAGACCAGACACTGTGATAATGTATTAGACCAGGCATATAGTCCATATGCTGTGATAATGTATCAGACCAGACATGTAGTCAATATGCTGTGATAATGTACTAGACCAGACATATAGTCAATATGCTGTGATAATGTATTAGACCAGACATATAGTCAATATGCTGTGATAATGTATTAGACCAGACATATAGTCACTATACTGTGATAATGTATTAGACCAGACATATAGTCAATATGCTGTGATAATGTATTAGACCAGACATATAGTCAATATGAAGTGATAATGTATTAGACCAGACACATAGTCAATATGCTGTGATAATGTATTAGACCAGACACATAGTCAATATGATGTGATGATGTATTAGACCAGACATGTAGTCCATATGCTGTGATAATGTATTAGACCAGACATAGTCAATATGATGTGATAATGTATTAGGCCAGACATGTAGTCAATATGCTGTGATAATGTATTAGATCAGACACATAGTCAATATACTGTGATAATGTATTAGGCCAGACACTGTGATAATGTATTAGACCAGGCATATAGTCAATATGCTGTGATAATGTATTAGACCAGACATATAGTCAATATGCTGTGATAATGTATTAGATCAGACGTAGTCCATATACTGTAATAATGTATTAGACCTACTGTAGTATCCTCATTCCTACACAAATGGTTTCATTAGGATAATGCTGCATATATCTCTGCTTCATTTCTGACTGTGACTGTGATCAGATAAAGTTAGTGACCACTGGGTTAGACAGGTGAACTTACCTCGAGACATTCATCCTCCTCTTCTCCCTGACCCATGTCCCATCATCCTCCTCTTCTCCCTGACCCATGTCCCTCCATCCTCCTCTTCTTCCTGACCCATGTCCCTCCATCCTCCTCTTCTTCCTGACCCATGTCACTCCATCCTCCTCTTCTTCCTGACCCATGTCCCTCCATCCTCCTCTTCTCCCTGACCCATCTCTCTCCATTCCTCCATCCT